>NW_015386799.1:452760-496092 GCF_001527695.2 Protobothrops mucrosquamatus
GGGGGCCAAAGTTTCGCCCCCTATAGACAGCGATGGAATCAGCTGACTATGCCGGGGCGCCGGCAACCACAGCCACTCGGTCTTGGAAGGGTTGAGTCTGAGTCTGTTCCTCCCCATCCAGACCCGTACGGCCTCCAGGCAGCGGGTCATCACGTCAAGGGCATCGTTGGGGTGACCTGGGGTGGAGATGTACAGCTGAATGTTTAGTTTCTGAATGTTTAGTTACCAGACTAGTTAACATCACCAGCAGGATTTTCTTGTCCTATTTTCTTTAGCTTGTTATTATGTTATTTACGTAGTAGCTCCTACTGACTGGAGCAGCCAAATTAAAGTCTATAGTTGTGTGCCGACTTTAATCCTGGAAAGATTGGTGCAAAATTTTGCATTCCAGTCAGGAAATTTTTTGATGTCCCCTTAGAACACCCCAATTTGACAATTCCAGGAATGGTCAGTCATTTTCTGGAAGTGAATCTCCTAAAACAGAAGCAGACTTGCTTTGTCCTGGATGTGTTTGAGTCTTCCATAACACTAGCAGCAACTAAGTACGAAAGGCGATTTGAAGCTGCCCCAGTGGTGGCACAGTCATTTTTTTTTAATATGATCTAAAATGGAAAAAAAATACACAGCCGCAAAGAAGTGCACTATTTCTTTCTAATAAACACAGTTAATAGTATCTAATCAATCTGATTCCTACCTTCAGGCCTCTTTGCCTGAAGGTAGTCCTTGACTTACAACAGTTTGTTTAGTGACCTTTCAAAGTTCCATCGGCACTGAAAAAGTGACATGATCATTTTTCACACTTTCGGCCGTTGCAGCCTCCCCACGGTCACGTGATCAAAATCCAGGCACTTGGCAACTGACTCATATTGATGACAATTGCAGTGTTCCAGGGCCATGCGATCCTTTTTGTGACCTGCCAAGCAAAGACAATGGGGAAACCAGATTCACTTAACAACTGTGTTACTAACTTAACAGCTGCAGTTTTTCACTAAACAACTATGGCAAGAAATGTCATAAAATAGGGCAAAACTCTCTTAACAACTGTCTCACCTAGCAACAGAAATTTGAGGCTCAGTTGTGGTTGTAAGTCAATGACTACCTCTATTTGTGTAATGATAGCTACATTCCAGCTACAGAAAAATGTATTAAAAGTTGATTATAGACATTTTTATTGTTGTTGCTTGCACTAATGATTGGGGAGCTATTCTTGTATGGCTGAGGAATCTGATGTGACAGCAACAAGGTATCTGGCAAAGCCCTAGAGTCTTACATGTTTAATGACTGTCTTCTCTGTGGTGGAGAGAAAAAAATTAAACACTTTTGGTCCTGCAGCATGAGGTTCATCAGATCTGATTGATTCTTACACTGGTCATAATCAGAAGCAGCCAGTGACTACATGCTTGTCTTGCTCCAGTCCAGGGGTGTCAAACTGCTGGCTTGTGGGCCGGTTGTATCACATGGAGGCCACGCCCACCCCAGCTCTGGCAATGCGAAAAAAGTCACGATACGTCGCAACACGTCACACGACGTGGCGAGTTTGATACTCGTGCTCTAGTCTATTCCATTTAGAATAACATAGGTTATATGTTAGCTTTCAATGTGTGTGTTGGGCTGACAGAGATTTGGGGCATCAAATTGCCCCAAAGGTGAGGATCTTGCCCAACTAGCTGATTACCTACCTTTTGGTTAATTTTTCTAGTCGTACTTGTGCCTGTCAAGGTCTCGATCCAGAGACATGTGGAGCATCCTTTTCATTTGGCTGTTCTTGGAGCATGTATTACAATGGCTGTAAGTTTGCCAGAAGCAAAATCCCCAGAAAATTTAGACTTCTCACAGATGATCACACCCAAGTAAGTATTCTCCTTTTCTTCTTCCATAATACAATTTTTAATGCTACGGTTTAAGTGCACAGGTATCATAAATGTTTAAAGCTGTTCAGAATTAGTGGAATCACATTAGATTGCATCCTTTCTATGTGGCTTAGATGTGCAAGCTAAGCGTTACTATGAGCAAATTGTGTTCATACACAGTAAATCACTTCTACTGACTTGTCTTATAGCACATAAAATCTCACTTCCTGTTGCCTCCAAAATGCTATGCTTTCATGCCTCTGATAACTCATAGCCATCCACCATAATTTACCAATTTGCATGCATTGAATAGAATATTTTATTTCGGCCAAGTGTGATTAGACACAAAAGGAATTTGTCTCCAGTGCAGAAGCTCTCAGTGTACACGCAAAGCAACAGAATAATGATAATCATAATAAAAATACCAGTAAGAATATCAGTAAGGGGGAGTACAAAGGATAAAAAGTCTAAATAATAATGTTACAGCCATACTACTTGGGTAAATACATACTGACATTAGACAGCAATGTGAGAATTAGTTGTTCAGGAGTGTTCTATCCCAGCCTATGTGAGTCCTTGTTAAGCTCAAGGAGAAACCCCTCTTCCAACAAGCAGGCTGGAACTGCAGGAAAAAAACCAATCCCCTTTTATTATTTACAGACCTGAGTAAATGTCCAAAAGCAAACAAAACACAGTTCACTGAAACTTGATTCCTTAACACAAACAGTTTACCTTCAGCAACTAGCACCTCTCACACCTTCCCTTTTATTATGCAGCCAAGGTGTGGCTTCCTAATGCCTTCTCCTTTGCCTTTGGAGCCGCCCCATTGCATTCCTCTGTCCTACTCTCTTTGCCTGCCGGCATCCTGGATATCTTCCAGCTGTGAGTCATCACTGTCCAACTCATCCTCCCAGCACAGCTGTGTCTCAGCCTGAGCACGAGTAGAGGGGCCAGGCTCCTAGTCAGACTGTAAATCTTGGAGCTCATCAGAGCCTTCCTCTGACTCTCTGATGTCACTCCAGGCCCCTCCTCCTCCTCCTCTGATTCCCCAGACTCAGCTGCCAGGTCCACTGGCTGACGAGGAATCACAACAAGGAGAGTGATGGGCCGAGGGAAAAAAAACTGTCCCTGTTTCTAGTTGTTTTGCCCTGCAATGCCCAAGGAAAGAAGTTGAAACAGTTTATGTTCAGGATGTGAAGAGTCTGCAGATATTTTCTCAGCCCTCCTTCTGACCTGCACAATATAAAGGTCTTTTATGGAAAGCAGGCTGGTTGCAATTGTTCTTTCTGCAATCTTAACTATCCGTTGGAGTCTGTACCTGTCTGTTTGGTTGCTGTACCAAACCTGATAGTTATAGAAGTACATATGATAGACCAGTGGTGGCGCACGGGTGCCAGAGGCGGCATTCAGAGCCCTCTCTGTGGGCACGCGCACTGTCGCCCCAGTCCTAGGCCTTCAGCTGGGTTTTATAAAACCTTTTTGCTTTAGGCCTTTGCCGCTGTTTGCAAAAAAAAAAAGATTCAATCAGTCAATTTCAACTTCTCGCCGAAAAAAAAAGATCTTGCAAAGTTGGAATTGATTGATTGAACTTTTTAGTCCCACCCAGTCTGCCGTTACCACCGTAGCCACACCCACCCAATTGGCCATGCCCACCCAATTGGCCACACCCACCTGGCATTCGACGATGCATAAGTGGGTTTTGGATAGCAGTTTGGGCACTCAGTCTCTAAAAGGTTTGCCATCATTGTGATAGACTCAATAATTTCTCTGTAAAACTGCTCATGTAATTTCCCCTAACCTCACCTGTTGCTTATCTGTCAAAAAAACGGACACGTCTGAGCAGGTACAGTAAGCTGAATCAATTTAGAGTATGTTTTTATTTTCCTATTAAGACTAAATGCACATGTTCACAGTGACTAACGCATACATGCAATCCATTTTATAAAAGGTTCCCTTATTTTAAAAATAGGAAATATTTCACAAGTGTGCATGTACACAGGTTTGCTGACCTCTAGCATAGTACCTACTCCTGAAGCAGGCACTCGGTTGTACAATTATTTGGGGTGGCCGAAAAGTTCATAGAACAAACAAATGAAAGTGCTTTTTGTCATTGTTTTTATGAGAACCTTCTACTTTAGCTAAATATTAAATATTGATCATTTTGCAGATGACATAAAGCTAGGAGGTATAGCAATGCAAATGCAGAAGAAGATAGATTGAAAGTAAAGACAGATATGGATCATTTGAACCACTGGACGGAGTGAGATGAGGTTAAATGTAAAGAAGTATAAAATTATGCTCTTTAGGTAAGAATAGCTTGTAGTATAGTGATAAAACTAGAAAACATCTGTTGTCTAGAAAGTAGTCCAGAAGAATTTTTGGACAGGTAACAAACTTATATGGGTTTGTGCTATTGTGATTTACTTATTCTGCTCAATAGTGTTCAACAATCTTCTATATATAAATAAAAATGTAAATGTTCATTTGTTCAAAATCTTAAATCTCCGAAAGTTCTTCACCGATTGCTTTGAAATTTTGACACAACGTTGCATTCGAATACGTGCGTGTTTTTATATACCTACTATTATATACAGTAGATGTCACACCTGTGACATCTTTTCCATTTAACCAGACTGAGCCATAGCAACGCGTGGCCGGGTACAGCTAGTGAGATATAAGAAGCAGTTGCTTTGCCCTCTTCCTGGTGCACAAAGAAGAATTTAAAGCTACCCTTTCATTTCTGTTCTGGTTAATTATGACTTGTTCTGCTTTTCTAGCACAAGAAGTGAGTTAGCTTTGACCGTGACTTGCTTATAGCATGCCAGGTTCAGAGCATCTTATAGGATTGTGGTGAGATATTTTATAGAATGAATGAAACAAATCATTCTATAAACTGCAGATTATGGGTGATATGATTCAACGACCCATATTTATTCACAGCACAGGATGTGGATGAGAGACCCTAAGCCAGGCATGTCAAACTCGTGACGTCACATGATGTCGTGCGACGTATGCAACTTTTTCCCCATTGCCGGCAATGGGGTGGGCGCCGTTTCGGCGTGATGCATCCGGCCCGCAGACCGGCAGTTTGACATGCCTGCCCTAAGCTGTCAGGTATTTTGTTCATTTGGTTTTTATAGTAAAAGCGTAACCATCTAATGCAGTGTTTCTCAACCTTGACAATTTTAAGGCATGTGGACTTCAATTCCCAGAATTCCACAGCCAGCATTGCTGGCTGTGGAATTCTGGGAGTTGAAGTCCACATGCCTTAAAATTGTCAAGGTTGAGAAACACTGATCTAATGAAACATATGTATGGGTGAGTTGTTCAAGGGTTATAGCCAAAACTTATAGTAAGTTATATCAGCTTGGGAAATAGGACTACTTTGAGCACTCTGCATAAGTTAAGGAGAAAATCCACCTGTGATTTTTTTTTCTGTCATTTTTTATTGCCTCATGATTATTTTTTTTATATGGTAGCTGCTTGGTGTCTGAATGGGTTTTAGAGGAACATTATTTATTATAGTATTAATGGATATACTCTGTTTTTAAATAATGGATTGTTTTCCAAACCTAAATATTTATAATGTAAAAGTCTTGTTGAGTCATTCACTTCTGCGGTTGACTTTATGGATGTATTTCTAGAGTTCTCTTGGTAATAGTAGAGGAACAGTTTGTCCTTCTTTTAATATGTGTTTTTAATTTCCCAATCAATTTTACAGCTCAGGGACTTCCTGATATTCTCCCATCCAAATACTAGCCAGATCCAATTCTACTTAGGCTAGTGAGATTAGCCATGTCAGCTACCCGGGCACCTGTGTGTATTGTCTGAATCTCATACTTTCTAAGGCTACTATATTGGTCTGCTAAACTGATATGTTGGCTTTAACAAGTACAAAATGGGCCACCTTACATGCTGTTCTGTTGTTAAGCAGAACCTTTACATTTAAAGCATTTATTATAGGGGTGTCCAATCTTGGCAACTTTAAGGCTTGTGTATTTCAACTCCCAGAATTTCCTAGCTGGGTATGCTGACTTGAGTAATTCTGGGAGTTGAAGCCCACAAGTCTTAAAGTTGCCATGGTTGGACACTTCTGAATTATTGTTTGTTTTGTGGGGTTTTTTTCTTTTTGCCTTTCTTGAAAGAGCTTGATCTTTGATCTACTGAGTCCACATTTTTTAGACTATCTTTGAAGAAACTGTTGCTTATCTTCAAATCTTATGTCTTTTCTCCTCTGAGAATAATAAAGCAATCTTTTTAAGACAGAGTAGTTATAGTTATTTTTTAACACAATATGAAAATGAACAAAAGAATGTAAGTTTAATGGCTGTATTGTCAAGTTATGTAGTACATTTTTTTAAATTTGATACAGGTAGTCCTTCACCTGTGTCCATTCAGTGACCATTCAAACTTATGATGGTGCTGAACGAGTGATGGTTATGACTGATCCTCAGAGTATTTCTGACCTGCTGCAGGACCCCATGATCACACACTCATCGCTGAGGCAAACCTCCCTCACCTGCACATCCTCCTGCAGCCTTTCTGCACTGCCACTCACATATCCTGCCTGACCTTTAACCCTTGTGCACCCTATCCAAGCCTCACAGCCACCCTTGACTTGCACCACAAACCTGAACAGCTGCTCTGACCCATGCTACACTCCCATGCACCCTCCCTCACCTGTTCCTCTCACACAACACTCAAGCTATCACACACTCATCTTAACCTTCACCACGCATCATACCCGCATGCACTGGCCCCACGTATGCTCTCCCCTGCCCATACACACAATTCACACTGTGCCTACACACACTTCCTAAGCCATACTGTGCCTCTCACGCACACCCTCACATCCTCCATGGACTGCATCACGCCCCTGCATACTCTCCCAAACACATGCCTCACCCTTGTGCACCATCCCTGACCTTCATGTACTTTTCCTGAGCCACACTGTGGCGCTCGGGTACCCCCTTGCTTTTCCTCCCCACCTGTCCTTCACACTTGCACTCTCTCCAAGCCACACCTGCGCCTCTAGCACACACCCCTCGCAACCTCATACATTCTCCCCAACCCATGCTGCACCTTCCCCCACCACACGTCACACACGTACCCTCGCACCCTTACGCATTCTCCTGGTCCATGCCACAGTCTCAAGCGCATTCCCAGATCCAAGCTATACCTCCACGCACCCTCTCTGATCTGCATGCCTTTCACGGATCCTCTCGTATGTGGCCCCCTCTCCCCAAACCTCACCATGGCTGCCCCCCCCTCCCCGGGACTCTCTTTCCCACCCAGCAGAAGTCACTCAACTGCCTGCTGGTGCTAGACTTGCAACTTCCTGCCATTTTCTTCACTGACTGTGGTTGTGGGATCCCAGCAGGAAGGTGTTTCATCAAACAACCATGGGATTTAGTTAACAATGGTAATTAGGACTTCAGGGATGGTTGTTGCTAAGCGATGTGGTCACACTTTATGACCCCATCCCTGAGCAATGGAAAACCCAGTCCCAACTGTTGTCATAAGTGAAGGATTACCTGTATTCAGTATATTGAAGGAACAAAAGTCTCTCTTTCATTGCCACCATCCTGACAGGCTTTCTAACATTGTTAATAGCTGTTGGGCTAAGTAATGGCTTCCTTGCAAAGGAGAAAAGAAATAGTTTCCCCTGTGTCTGGCCAACTTGTAAATATTTTGATAGTTTTTACTATTACAGTAGGAAACTTAGGTCTCAAATATAAGCTGCAGTCAATGTTGCTTTCGCTAATTGCTTTGTTTGTAAACAGTGCAATTATGGCGTAATTGCTTTCTCTGTTTCCAGGAAGAAAATCTGGAAAACAATTTGCAGACTTTAGCTACTGATGTGGCTCCATTATATCAGAAACTTGCCCCCGATGCTTTCCAGAACCAGGTAGGTGGATGAATATTTCATGATGCCTCATCACATCCTTTTAATGCAGACATGTCAAACACAAGGCCCGGGGGCTAGATGCGGCCCACGAAGGGGTTTCATGTGGCCTGCGAAGCCATCCTGGAAACAGTGAGGGAACGGCCCCCGCTGCCTTGGCCCTGGCCCAGGCCAGCTGGGAGCCAATGTACAATTTTGTGGTGGCCATCTTGGCACTTACCCCGGTCCCACCCTGTTCTGCCAGAGACCCTCAGATCTGTCCCTCTCCTGCCCAGGCCCCCTTAGGCCCCCTTGATGCGAATGATGTGGAACTGGCCACGCCCACCCAGTAGGCCACACCCACTCCATCCACGCCTACCCAGTAGGCTGCACCCACTCTGGCCACACCAACCCGGCCCCCCCCCAGGGCAACCGCAATGCTGATGCGGCCCTCAGTGAAATTGAGTTTGACACCCCTGTTTTAATGTGATAGGATCAGTGACATTTCCCCGAGAGACATTCACTTACTAGCTGAGTCCACAGATTGAGCTAAGCCCCAGCATCGTTTCTTGGATTTTAAGCTAGTATACAATGTGTGGATTCTTCTCTTATGGTTTATAAACAATGATTTATGGCTTTGTGCAGGAATGGACAACGTATGGCCCCACATCTTTGTTCCTTTTTGCTGCTCTTATAAACCCTATCATATTTCTCTCTTTCCATGTTTGTGGAAAACCAGCAGCACCTATTGAGGTGGAAAACAGATCATCCCAAAATGAAATATCTGAAAGTAATCATGGTTAAAGCACAAAAAGCAACCCCCAAACCTCCCTTGCCCACATGCCTGTAATGCCCCTCCCTTTGTGACCCTTTTCAAATGTTGTATCTCACCTCCACCTTCAGGCTTAGGGTAGTATTATGTGTAAGTCCATTGGTTTGGGTATATGCAATGTCATAGTGAAACTGAATTACAATTAGTCCTCACTTACCAACCATTTGTTCATAATGGTGTTACAAAAGATGACCTGTCTTTGAAGCTTCAGCCATTCCAGCACCTTGCGGTCATGTGATCACGATCTGGCCACTTCACAACCAGCTCATGCTTAACAGTGGTTGCAACATCCTGCAGTTATGTGATCGTCCTTTGCAGCCTTCACTGTTGGCTTCCCACAAGCAAAGTCAATGGGGAAGCCAACAGGAAAATCACTCACACCAGCCCCAGCTTGGCAGCAGTCACCTAGTCACACCATCCATGTACCGTCCCTTACCTGTCTGCTGGCCTGTTTGCAAGCCACCTGAGACTCGCTTAAGGACCCAGCAATGGGGAGCACCACGATTCTGGTCCTAATTACATCATTAAGCAAGGATTACCTCCATGGCTTAGTGCAGGGGGTCTTCAAACCTGGCCCTTTTATGACTTGTGGACTTCAACTCCCAGAATTCCTCAGCCAGCGTGCCTGGCTGAGGAATTCTGGGAGTTGAAGTCCACAAGTCATAAAAGGGCCAAGTTTGAAGACCCCTGGCTTAGTGTATGTGAACCCATTTGCTTCCTGGTGAAAGCAAATATTAGATATGAGAAAGCAAACTGCTTTGAGAATCCTTTCTGTTTTTTTAAAAAAAATATAATAAATCTGATCGTGATCACATTTCACACTCTTCAAGCTGGAGGGCAGCAAATGCTCCCTGGATTTGGCTATTGCACCGTCCCTGCTGTATGTAGCAATTAAAATGCATAAATAAAATAACAATCAGCACAAAAGCCATATGTTTTGTAAGCAACAATACACAGGTCAAGGGTAAGACTGCGTTTCCTCCCATTTTTGATTGTAAATGAAATGTTGCCCTGAAGCTGGCAACACGCTTCACTGTGTTCCTGAAATAAGAGCCCATTGCCTTGTTTTTCTAAGGTGGAGAATGAGCATCTTGGTCCTGACTGTCGTCTTGGGATCAAAAAAGGCCGGCCTTTCTCTGGTGTGACCGCTTGCATTGATTTCTGTGCCCATGCACACAAGGATACTCACAACATGCACAATGGAAGCACTGTGGTAAGTAAAATTTGGAATGCTGTTTCCTCTTTGTCATGTAGCTGTGTCGTGGTTGCATGCTGTCTTTTTACCTCATTTCCTTTATTATTATTTTTTTTCAGTTTGGGTCTCCAAACGTGGCAATTTTAAGACTTGTGGAATTCCTCAGCCAACATGGTTTGGTGACCCCTGCCATAAATGACACAAAATGCAACGAATGTATAATAAATTATAATGTTCTTGGTTACTGAGGTTAAATACTGCTTCAGCATTAATGTCTGCAGCCTCGTACAAAATTCACTTTTAAATCTTTAGTTTACAATGCCGTAAGTCAGTAGTGGCGAACCTATGGCACGGGTGCCAGAGGCGGCACTCAGAGTCCTCTCTCTGGGCACGGATGCCCTCGCCCCAGTCCTAGGTCTTCGGCTGGATTTTATAAAACCTTTTGCTTTAGGCCTCCGCCGCCGTGTGCAAAAAAAAAAAAAAAGGTTCAATCAGTCAATTTCAACTTCTCGCGGGAAAAAAAAAAGATTTTGCAAAGTTGGAATTGATTGATTGAACTTTTTAGTCCCACCAGTCTGCCGTTACCGCTGCAGCCATGCCGAGCCAATGGGCCACGCCCAGCCAATGGGCCACACCTACCCGGCACTCGATGATGCATAAGTGGGTTTTGGGTTGCAGTTTGGGCACTCAGTCTCTAAAAGATTCGCCATCACTGCCATAAGTTGTAAGAAATAATTTCCCAGGGTAGAGATGTCAGTCCCCTGAGCTTCAAGGCCAGAAAGTGCAGGGCAAAAAGACCATGTAAACAAGGGGAAATGGATGGGTGGGGGAAAGAAGCAGCCCCTGGATCGGAATGCAGTGGGAATAAAAAAGGAATTGCACTTTCATGTTGACAAAGGGAATCGGTTATTTTGCGGCTTCTTCCTAACAAGCAATAAGCCTTCTTACATAACTTATGGTATGAGTTCTGAGGTCCTTAGGTTGGATACAGCTTAGATCAGTGTTTCTCAACCTTGACAACTTTAAGATGTGAGGACTTCAACTCCCAGAATTCCCCAGCCAGCTATGCTGGCTGGGGAATTCTGAGAGTTGAAGTCCTCACATCTTAAAGTTGTCAAGGTTGAGAAACACTGGCTTAGAGCTTAGTCAAGCTGTGCCAAGTCAAGTATCCAGGAAATTCCTCAAGGTCTTAGCAGTGAGCCTTGACATTCAGTTCCCAGCCCAGAGCTGCAGGAATGTTGCCCACCTTATTTGACTGGATGGTTAGCATTTGCCGATCAATCTTATTTCTTAGGGGTCTTTCCTGTCATGATCAAGACCTGAAATGCAGGCCACAGTCATGGAAGCGAGAGTCAAACAGCCTTCAGCCTTCAATGAAGAATTTAAATGCGAGAATTAGGGGCAAAACACAGAGTCTTGAGGACTGTGGTAGGAACCTCCAGCCCTCTTTTATAAATGAGTGCATTTAAAAAAAAGAAAAAACCTCTTTGAATGTTTGAATCTCCTGTCCTTCCCTGAGCTTTTGTGCAGCCTGGACTGAGCTGCTCTTCGTGAGATAAGCTACTTAGCAGTGCTGATCCGGTTGTCCTTGCAGGCTTGTCATCTGAAGAATGGAGGAATGTTGGGGAGGAAGAAATGACACATTCAGCCTTTGGTCTACTATTATAATAAATAACAGATTTGGCCTAGGACAGTGATGGCGAACCTTTTAGAGACCGAGTGCCCAAACTGCAAGCCCAAACCCACTTATTTATCACCGGGTGCCAGGTGGATGTGGCCCTCTGGGTGGGTGTGGCTGTGGTGGTCATGGCAGGGTGGGTGTGGCCAAGGTGGGCATGGTCACCTCGATGTTGCTCATGGGGAGGGGCGCCTGTGGGAGCCAGGCAGGGTTGGGGGAGATCCAGGGGGTCTCTGGCAGGTGGGGTGGTGGGCAGGAGGCTCGTCCTGCAGGGTGAGGCGAGGCAAGGTGAGGCAGGGCAGGGGTGCCATTGCCGCGGGGCCGGGGCAGCTGCTGCCTGACACCATCGGCCCCCGCACACAGAGGCCAGCGAGCGCATGGGGGCCGACAGTGTCCGTCAGCAACCACAGCCTGCCGGCCTCTCGATCAGCGCACTCTAGGGCTCTGTAGCCCGCCGCCAGCAGTTCAGAGAAGCTGCCTCTGAGCTGGACGGCCGGTCGACCGACAGCTGAGGAGGCGATGCAGTGTGTCGTGCCCAGGAAAAGGAGAGCATGCGAGGCCAGAAGGGATGGGACGGGGGGGGGGAGAACCAGCCGTGCTGGGATGAATCCGGCCACATAGGATCTTGGCGAATTAGTGAGCGACTGGTTGAAGAGGGACAGTTGCCATCTCCGAGGCAGGGCGCGCGTGCCCACAGAGAGGGCTCTGAGTGCCGCCTCTGGCACGCGTGCCATAGGTTCGCCACCACTGGCTTAGGATCAAGTCCCAGATGTCTTGCCTACTTCTCCACCCCTCCCCTCAGTCCCCTTTGCATTTTCCCCTTAGCATGCCATCACTTCCTCTTTAAGGTTTGTGCTACTCCAGGCAGCACCAATGCCTTCTTAATTGCCATTCATGGCACAGAATTCAGAACTTGTCAGCCCAAGAGGAGCTTGGAATGCACCAAATTCTGGCATGTATATTCCATACAGGGACTCCAGGTTTGGTCAGTTAGGTTTCCATTGGGCCACCAAACCAACTTGAAGCATTATTCGTTAGTTTTAAGAAGGGGGACTCTAATCCTTTGCCTTTTCAGAATTGCCATCACAATTATTTGCTTTTGAGCCAAGAGTTCGGTGGCATAAGGGAGCCCAGTCAAGACAAGGCATGTTGGACAAGTTAGCTCTCACCGTTTTTCTCACAAATGTGTGTTTTTAGTTACCATTCAGCAGGAAATCTTACATTAAATGGCCTTCGTCAGTGGTCTTCAAACGTGACCCTTTTATGACTTGTGGACTTCAACTCCCAGAATTCCTCAGCCAGACACGCTGGCTGAGGAATTCTGGGAGCTGAAGTCCACAAGTCATAAAAGGGTCAAGTTTGAAGACCACTGGCTTTCGTTATCTGAGCTTCTGTAGATGAGGAACTTCTCTTTTATAGTATAGGCGGGTTCAAGACAATACAATATCTTCCTCAGCTCTTCAAACGTGTTAGACAGTGTTCCAGAACTGTCACCCAGCACAGGATTTGGGGAATTGTAGTCCAATATTTGAAGAGTGCCAGGTAAAGGATAATCCAGTTGAGGCATATTCCTTCTTTATGATCAAACCAATCCCCCTTTATATTGTTTCCTAAAAAACCAGAAGTCTGTTTCTCATTTCTTCAATTTAGGTTGAAGAGTTGTTCTGCTGAAGTTAGCAAATATATCTTTCATGAGATCTATATTGGAGTGTACTCTTAATGTCATGCTACATAAATTATAACCTATTGTTCATGTATAAGAAACAAACTATATGTAAGTAGTCCTCAACTTACAACCACAATTGAGCCCCAAATTTCTGTTGCTAAGCAAGGCAGTTATTGTTTCGCCCCAATTTACGACTTTTCTTGCCACGCTTGTTAAGTGAATCATTGAAATTGTTAAGTTGATAACATGGTTGCTAAATAAATCTGGCTTCATTGACTAGGCTTCTTAGAAGATCGCAGAAGGTGATTATATGACCCTAGGAGACTGCAATCATCAGTTGCCAGGCATCCAAATTTTGATCACTCGACCAGTGGGATGCTGCAACAGTCGTAGGTTTGAACAATGGTCACAAGTCACTTTTTTCAGTGCTGTTGTAACTTTGGTCACTAAAGAAATGACTGTAAATTGAGGACTATCTCTGTGTTAGTTTACTCGTGTTTTATCTGTGACATATATAAAACCATGATAAGAAGGGTGAAACAGATTGTCTTTCAGGTTAAAGTACATTCACATAATATACTTTTCACTAAAGTTGATTAAGTGTGCTTGTGTATTTCTATGTAAACTGTAATTATAATTTTTCCCCTTTCTGGCTAGGTTTGTACTTTAACAAAAGAAGACAACCGTACAGTAGGTGTGATACCAAATGACGAGCAGCTTCATGTGTTGCCTCTTTACAAAATATCACAAACAGATGAATTTGGCACGGAAGAGGGGCTGGAAGCCAAGATTAAAACTGGGGCAATCCAAGTGCTAACGGCGTTCCCCCGAGAAGTGAGGATGTTAGCCGAGCCACGTAGAGCCACCAAGAAAAAGCCAGACGCAAAAAAGCAAAGTATAGCTGGAAAAAAGCATTCTGCGCCTGTCAGGGGGAAAAACGGACTGCCAGAAAACACCAAGAGAGCATCACAGAGTTCGGGTAGGCACAACAGAGCTTCAAATAATAGCTGATAGTGATAGATATGGGCACGCTATAGAAGTTTGCATTTGTGTGTCTAAAATGCGAAGTATGAAGATGGAACAAAATAAAATATTGTGAGCAAAAGCATTTCAGTACTGTATATACAGGTAGTCCTCAACGTACGACCACAATTGGCCCCCAATTTTCTATTGCTTCACAAGGCAGTTGTTAAGTCAGTTTTGCCCCATTTTATGATCTTTTTTGCCACAGTTGTGAAGCAAATCACCACAGTTGTTAAGTGAATCGTGTCATTACAGAGTGTAAGAGTGCCGTTATAACTTTGAACAGGCACTGTTATAAGTCGACTACCTGTACCTAGTTGAAGACTATCTGTATTGTACCTAGTATAAAAGTACATTTGGTTTAAATATGTGGTGGCAAAGCCCTACAGCTGATACCTCTGTATAATGTGCAAGATGTTGTTCCTGAAGTTTTGAGCATCTTCATTTTCATGAAAAGAATTTGTAACTTGGATAAAAATATACTTGGAAAATGTGATGGCAAAGGTGTTGCCAAACTGCAACATGTCTGCATTGGGGAGGAATTGGAATGGATGAAACGTGTATGTATTTATCAAACATCTGTAGGGGGTGAAAACAGAACTTTATATTTGAAACCAGCTTTTTCTTTTTCTTTTTTCTCCTTAGGGAGCAAACTAACTATAGTACAACCTGAGAGAAAAATGGAGACAGCCGAATACTTTTCTACCATGAAACCTAATTTAGGCATTACTACCGATTGCTCTCCGTTGAAGCAACGTGCTCCATCCTCTCCTTTAAAACTGGATAGTTTATCTTCTTGCTCTCCATTGAGTGGTGGTCTAATGCCAGTAACAAATAGCCAAGAAGATGTTTCTACTCCCTACGGGTATTTACAATGCAGTAGTAATAAACCTCACGTGAAATCCAAAGGTAATAATAATGTTGACATGTCCCCTCGTGATTATACTGGAATTGTGATGGATGAGAAGAGAAACTGTGTGCCTCTGCTTCTTCAAGACCTGACTATGTCGAGGTCGGCAGTCAACAGAGAGAATCTGCCCCTGACCGCTGAACACGAACTAGTTAACAAGCAAAATTGTGAAGTTAACTTAAAGTCCTCTTCTGCCTCCCAAGTAGCTAGCTCTTGTGAGTCAATGTTGCAACTGGACGCCCCAGAAGATGTCTCTAGCAACGGTTCTTCCCAAGAGCACCCAGTGCAAAAGAGTGGATTACGGCAGAGCCTAAGTTGTGATTCTACCACTGTGGAGAACAGGTCCGGCGGCCAGCTCTTAAAACACGCCGGTTCTGAAGAAAAAGCAGAAGAAATGTGGTCCGACAGCGAGCATAACTTTTTGGATAATGACATTGGGGGGGTAGCTGTAGCGCCATCCCATGGTTCCATCTTAATTGAATGTGCCCGGCGCGAGCTGCACGCCACCACGCCTCTTAAAAAGCCCAACAGGAATCATCCCACGCGGATCTCTTTAGTCTTTTACCAACACAAAAACTTAAATGAGCCAAAACATGGGATAGCCCTGTGGGAGGCCAAAATGGCAGAGAGAGCAAAAGAGAAAGAAGCTGAAAAATCAGGAACCGAAACCACTGGTCTGCCGGCCACTGACAAGAATGCAAATCAGACCAATGCAACCCAAGAGATTTTCTACAAAGAAAGTGAATTCAACCAAATTCCATCTCGCAGAGCATTAACCGTAACTCATGATAATATTCTAACAGTGTCTACTTACGCCCTCACACGAGTTGCAGGGCCCTACAACCATTGGGCATAAGCTCTTATAGCAATGACACAACTTTTGCTTGGAGCAGTGTTACAATCCTAAAGGTGCTGTTAAAGAACAAAGTCTCATATGGTTTACTCTTTGTTCATCTCAACCATTTTGAAGGCTGAGGTAAAAATTATTTTGTTTTTAAACTGTGACTTTATATATTTTAACATCTGGTGATTCTCAAGTGTGTGTGTGTATATATGTGCATGTGTATTCACATGCATGCACTCGCGCACACACATATTTTAAGAAAAATTGGCTAGATTATTAACTGATTGAATTACTTGGTTTATTTACCTTTTTGGAATTTATACTTTGGTGCTTTGAATTGTCTGTTTATTATAAATGGGCTTTTCATAAAGATTTTAACTGATTTCAACTTTTATTATGTAAAATCAAGTTAAACAGTATTAGGTATACACAGCTCTTGGTGCTTAATCACATTGAACAGTTAAAAATAAGCTGATTTTATTTCTTCATGGTGCCATTGCTCTTACAGCTTCCAATCACTTGCTGTGGATCCTAGCTTAAGGAGAAAGAACCAATGATGATTTATTTGTATATAGATTTTTCTCATGTATGTATAGTTTGTGTGTGCATGTGTGTATGATCCACATGCAAACAAATATCACGTAATGGTTGGAGGTTATAAATGTAAATATATATAAATATATATATTTAAAAGCACTTTCTATTTTTAAAGTTAACTTGAAATAGTATAAGGATCACATCTGTCTAAGGTTTGCGCATTCTCTACCAAGGAATTTATTTTTTCTTACTATATAAAGTTCCATATTGCTACACCAATTCATAGATATTGAAAATACTTGGGTTTTAGATTCTTCCCTTCTCTTTTTTTCCATTGCTTTTTTCTAAATAAAAAAGCTGATAAAGTCCAGAAAATTCATTATTTGCAAATATAAATTAAGTCGTTTATCTATACTTGTATTTCTAGGGTCTTTTTTAAAAAAGAGTTTATAATTTGAGCAATAAGGGCAAATGTTATCTCATAGGGGGCATTCTAAGTTTTATGGGACAATACAATCAGGCATCATCCAGGGTGTAGTTCCATACATCTTGAAGTCACCCTGTTAGGAAAGAAGTTTTCTAGGGCCTCAATGTGTAAATTGCAATACCTTGTTATCATGTTGGATTTTAAGAGATCTGCCCTATCAGTAGTGTAAGAATACATCTACCGTAAATTTATTATGCATTCAAAATGTTCTTCATGGTGAGTTGCCCATCAGCCTGATCTAGACAGGTTTACTTGAAGCTCAATCCCATTGTGTTCAGTGGGCTTTCTGCCAGGTAAGTGAACATCTGATTATTATATGTAGTTTTCTCCTCTCTTTCACCTCCGAATAAGACACACCGATATTCCTAAGTGATTAATTCCACAAAACATGCATAGTTCCACATCCCACTTGGTATCTCCAGTCAGGAAATAAAGTCTGTGATGGGCATTGGTCTGTGTTGGAGACCCATCCAGAGTACAATGGCTGACTTCTTGGTTGCAAAATTACTATGTAACATGCCATTTCTTCTTTGTATCATACCCTTTTCTGAATGGTAACCCATGCAGCATTACAGGCTCAAAAGAGTTTGAAAATGTTTTCCAACCTGGGAACACTGTTCAGTGTTTCAGCATGCACTTCATGTGCCAGTTGAACTACTAAGTGCAATGGCTGGATTGATCAACCCAAGTTTTTGTTTCAGTCAAGAACCAGGAAAGGCAACTGCCAAGATATCGATATAGTCAGTCTAAATGGGGATTTGCTGAAGAGATTGAGTTGTGCAAGGTAGAGTTCCATTTTGTAGACAGAACTTAACTAGATTGAAGTTCCCAGCTCAAAACTAGCGGCAGAATGATGTCTTCCAGCAGACTTAAAAGTTGCCAACTAGCTTAACAGATATCACAAAGGCTCTTATGTGGATTACCCATGCCCGGGTTTTCCCAACATCTTGCTACCGCTTCTCGTTTCTTAGCACCTGTTATTTGGAGTGGCCACATCCTTTGTTTAACAGGAACAGCATTAAATGATCAAATACTCACAGAGCTTTAATATTAAATAGTGAAAATCTCAAATGTGATATGACATCTGTGTGATCAACACTGCTTTTGTCAGTTCTGTTGCGAAGCTCAGGACTCCGGGCAGCTAGAATCAAGAGAATTTGGTATATTTGGAATGAAGAAAAGGGAAGAAGAAATTAAGTAACAAGATCATATTTTTAGACAAGTGGATGCCAGGGATTTTTATCAGTCTTAAAATTATTTCCATGCCATGGTCTAAATTATATAATATTATTGAAGCTAAATCGGTGAGTTTAACCAGTCCCAATTTGATAGGGCTGTGTGTATGGGGGAACCAGACCTTGAGTCCAAATAATAAATTAATTAAATCACCTAGCATCCATTTGTCCTAATGACAACATCTTAATTTTAAACATTACAGGACTATGTCAGGCTTTTCTTTTTTGTATGGTGTAGTTATTTGAATTAGCCAATTGTTATCATATTATGAGCCTTTGTGAGTAAACGCACCCTGTAGTTTATATACAAGAATGAAGCTATTTACTAATAATCCAATTTAATCAGGGCAGTCATGAGATTAACTTTTGATTTTACATCTCTCCCTCTCCTTTTCCCCCTCCGTGATGTACATAAGTGCCACCAGAATAACCAGAAATAAAATATTTGTGATAACATACCTGATAATATCTTGCAGTGGTGCTATAACAAGTAAATGTCTAGATCTGCTTTTTTTTTTAAACAAAATCTAGACATGGTGCTTTTATTATTAAATGTCTACTCTTGTGTATTTAATCTGAAACGGTAATTAAAAAAAAGTTGATACATATAGCTTGTCCCAGCCTTCTCCAAAGTATTCGCTGACTATTGGAATGGAAGTAAAAAAACACATTAAAGGCAGTAGGTTGGGGAAAACTGGCTAACTCTTTGTCACCTATGATTCTGAAGTTCAGAAAGTGGAATTTATCTCCGTTACTCACATAGCCCAGTTGTGTAATATTAGACATTCACACTGGTGTAAGACTTCAAGACCACCATCTTCCCCAGCACACCCATGCTGGACCTTCTCCACTTCCTCCATCCAAATGGGCAATTACCCATATTTTTATCTAGCAGTACAAATACATTTTTAGGTAAAGTGAAGATTAAAACAGCATGTTTGACTGCTGCTTGATGTCTGTCCCTTCCCCGTCTCTGATTTAATAGGTGATTGATGCCATTATTGGTGATGCTGATCATGTTAAATGATATGTACGTATATCGGGCAAGACTGGTGCTAGATATCTTTATGTTTGCCCATTGCATTTCCACTTTTGACAGCTGAATACACACAGACATAGACAAATTTCAGCTTGCCGATACTGTAGATATTAGAGAAATTTTCCTAAATTACTGAATATTAAGATTTAGAGATGTTTTGCTAAAATCAGGAGTGAGCAATCCAGCAAATTTCACTGATTTTGGTGAAGGCTGAGAAAGCTCAAACTGTTGTGATCTATAATTTTACAAAGAGGTACCCTCCGAATACCATAGAACATGGCTTTCAAACTTAATTTTGGATCAGATCTTCATACTTCTTAGTCACAATACCATTAGCAATCTTTATGCAACAGCTTATCGAACAATCTGAGTCAGAACATTTTAGAAAAGTATATAAAGAGAAAAACAACCCAATCTTTCTATTTTTAAAACAAACTTTGTAAAGAAAACAACCCATATGCTGCATTTTTCTTAGTTCAAAGATTATGATTAGTTCAAATACAGAATATGTAACAACTGTAAATAATAAAAGTCAATATTATATCATTTTCTACCAGCAGTTTTTCTGCTTCTTGGATATATATATTAATTGGTATGGTAATTTTGTGTGCCTTAGATTTACATTTTAAGAACTGTATATTTTTTGTGAACCTAAAATTTATTAAAACATAATAGCTGTCATTACAATAAGTATGGTGAAATCATCCAGCAACTCATCTGTACAGTTTTTATTTTAATTTAATCATCCTTTCTAGTAATTCTGAGGGGAAAATCCTGGGATAATCCTTCACTGTGCTCAACCCCTCTGTCAGTTATAATTTCTAGTTGTATGCTTTTTAGTTTGCCAATCTCTTTATGTTTATAATAAGTCCAATTGAACATAATGGGTTCATTTCTGAATGAATGTATGCAGGGCGGTATTATTACCACTTGACATTTATGGGGCATACACTACTAATAAATTGTTTAGGATTAAATTTTGATTCCTTTTTCTATAGGTACTACAGCAGAAAATTCAAATTGTGGCAATAGTAGAAAAATAAAGTTGACTCAAACTATGAAGATTGGGCATTTCTAAGTAGAAGATCTCTAATTACTATGCTTGAGTATTTAGTGTTTTCCTCTGTATACCTATAGAAAATGTACTGCTATATTTGCTAGCAGATACTAGCTCTTAAACGACAATGCTCAATAGGAGAACCACATGTCCACCTAAGAGGTAGGCAACCTCGTCTCTTTTATGACTCGTGGACTTCAACTCCCAGAATTCCTGAGCCAGCATAGCTGGCTCAGGAATTCTGGGAGTTGAAGTCCACGAGTCATAAAAGAGACGAGGTTGCCTACCCCAAGGTTTATGATCTATTACATGGAAGTCCATAAAGTGTATTTGCATAGAATGAATTAAAAATGGAAATGTATGATTGTTTTTAACAGCTAGTAAATGTTTCATTAGATACATCAGGTTACCCAAACATTGGAAACATTACTGCTGAAATTAAGAAATATTGTTAAAGTTTTGTCTGGGTTCAGCCATATATTTTAATTATCACAAATTTGTAAAAAAAAAACCACAAAAAAACCACAATACTGCTCACAAAATGATGGCTGCATCTAAAAGGTAATGTTTCTCGTTGTATTATCTCACTTAATTGCTGTTTTACCAGCCAAAATCCATCAAGCATGTATGCAGAGTGAGAATATATACTGTATATACAGTTGTAAGTTATTTATTGTAGCATTTCAAATATTTATCATAGACACTGATGTACTTTGTGAATTAGCTTGTAGCAGTGAAGATTTATGACAGGGGTCTTCAAACTTGGCCCTTTTTATGACTTGTGGACTTCAACTCACAGAATTCCTCAGCCAGGTGGCTGAGGAATTCTGGGAGTTGAAGTCCACAAGTCATAAAAGGGCCAAGTTTGAAGACCCCTAATTTATGATAACTTTACCTACTTTGTAAGAGCAATTCTTTGGGCAGTTGCAAGCAGCAAAACTTTCAGGCCACCTGCAGTAGCTTGAAGACCAGTATGGTCTAAGGTTCAATGTGGCCGTCGAGTTGCCAGAGACCCAGAAAGGAAATCAAATGCATAGTTTTCAAGATTTATTGAAACAAGACTCTATTGACGAAATTGTCTGTAAAGAATACACTTGAAGCATCTAATGATTTTGGTCCTGTGATGAATGCAGGAGAGTTACTTAAAATTTAACAACTACCATTTCAGACATTCAGACCGTGAGCCCTTCAGAATGAGAAATATCAAAGCAGTTAATTGTCAGAACATACTATAACATGTCTTTAAAAATGCTGTATTTAAAAAAAAAGGATTTAAAAAACCCAGGAGTTACAACATCTCTAAAGCAGGAATTTTCAAACTTTGCAGTGCCATGTATTCATAATCTGCATTAAACAACACAAATTAACTGCACCGAAACCCTTGAAAAATGTAGTGATTGTGACTGACAGAAAAATATCTCCCACATAAAAAAGTCCTTTGAACAGAATGAATTTCTTGATAATAAGATGTTGCAATATTTGCTCCAAGTTGCTTTAATGAAGAGGCAAGTAGTTTGAGATCCTTGAGCAAGCATGATGGAAATACTAATGCTTAAAGTATTTCCCTTTTTAAATTTCCTATATATTACGTAGACAGTTGAAGCAATTTGAAAGGCTTTGCTAGTTAACAGCCATCAACTGCAATCCTAAACTCACAAGCCACACTTAATGCAATATTATACATAGAAATATCAGTTACATGTATCTATTAAATAGGAAACCATAGAAGGTAAAATTTTCATTAGGAGCTTAAACATTCTTTGCAGTCAACTTTGTGTAGATGACTTGTTTGTTTCAGATATATTGGGGTGAGCCTCATAGTCATAGAGTCTATTGAATCCTTTACAGACTGGCACTAAGGTATTTTTAACCTTGGTTTGGTACACTCAGATGAATGTGACAACTGATATTGTTCTCCATTGAAATAGTGCTTTGTTCTTACTGTTTTTGACTTATTTCTACTTGCCCTACTGCATCTTTTCCATTCTGCTTAGAAGTATCCTTGCAACAGGCAGAATGTTTTCTAGGATAGTGTTTCCTGAAATCATCAGATATAGTCATATAGTTGCATCTCCTATGTCAGTGATGGCGAACCTATGGCACGCGTGCCAGAGGCGGCACTCAGAGCCCTCTCTGTGGGCGGGCACGCCATCGCCCCAGCCCCGCCTCCCCCATGGCCCCTCCTCACCAGCAGCCTCCCCGGAGGAGAATCATCCCTGAGCAGCGCAGCCAAGAACATGGCAGCCAGACAGCGGGGACACTGCACTCGCGCCCCATCGCGCAGATGATGCTGCAGGGCGTGGGTGGAGGGCGTGGCTGCCATGGCACTGCTGGGCTGCTTGGGCGATCTGCGGCGGGCCGAGGAGGCGATGGGTGGCCCTGTGGGCGGGGTGGGGGCGGAGCGGGGACGGGCTGCGGCGAAGGGGTGGGCGGGGAACAGGGCCGGTTTTGGGGCACTCGGTCTCTAAAAGGTTCGCCACCACTGTCCTATATATTAAATACCAGTCCTTCTTTAACTTCACTTTGGTACATTATTTCTAAAGAAACAAACTTAAAAAGATGCCATGTCTTGCAAAAGCATCAACTTACAGATTATTATCTAAATTCAGCCACGCATTAGGAGTTTTAGCTCTCTACAATTACTGTGCATTATCTACTTTTCACATTTATCTTGACCTTCATGATCTCAGTCTAATAAAAGTGACTACACTAGTTAAAAACTAAGAGGATCAATGGAATTTCAGCTAACCCTGTCATTGACTGCATTGAGAGGAAAACATAATTTGGATTCAGCTCTGGATCGGGTCTACAGTGATATGCTATTTGTTTTGAGTAGCCTCCATTGTTTGAAGACCTCAGCTTTTCTCTCTTTGTTAGGGAAATAGTACAGTTTTTTGGCCCTTCAAATGTTAATTTCAGTTTTTCATCACTAAGTCAAACTTAGAATGTAATCAAGGAGTATAGAAAAGCTGCTTCTACCCCATCAATAAATTGTTTAAGAGCACACTGTGATATTATTAATTAACATTCAGATGCAATCATTTCCTTTGAGTCTTGTCATTCAGTTATACAATGTGTTGCTTAGGGCCCTGGTTAAAAAGCACAGTGACATTTATTAATTGAATTCACATTCACAACTGTAGTGACCAATCCATTGTCATATGTACATTTACTCACGGAATGGGACTTTGCACTTCACTCTTTTCCTGAATTTATGTTAGGTTGTCCTCTAGCCCCCTGAGCAGATTTGAGGCTCAGGAAAGGTTAGAGTGGAAGGGGAACCAATTGTTCTCTTCACTCGCTGACTCAAAGCTTTACTGACATTTGAAGAGATTAACTGGTTAGGACAGATGAAATATTGACTGTGAGTACAAAATCTGTGCTTGTTTTGAAAGAGCATTTGGAGTGCTTGGAAAGTATTATTTCATCCTCTTTCTTCAAATTAAAGGTGATGCACCTGGATTCTCTTATTTTTCGAATATGCCTTAACTGTATGAGCAGCAAAATACTTGTCTTATTAATGTTTTACATCCAAGGTTGAAGAAAAATCTATTCATATTAAAACTGGATAAATGTGTGCCAGGGAAGATAAAGTTCTATGCGCTTGTTATGGTATTCTACAAATAAGAGCACAATCGAATAGCAAAGCTCCATTACTTCTAACTGCATAGGGGTATGCACTGAAAGGATGAGCGTGAGCTAAACCAGGGTAGAAATTTGAAATTGAAAAGCTAACAGAAAGGCCATCCTATCTTTCATGAAGACAGATGGGATGTTGAAAAGTTAATGTATCTGCTTTTTCTCAGTAGCACTGGGTCAACTATGTTCCTTTATCCAGAAATATTTCTCAGCAAAGTCCAGAATAAAAAGAAGCTGAATTTAAGGATATACTGTATTTTACTCTTTATGAAGTTGACAGTTGAGGAACATTTTAAACAGCAAGGGAGACTTTTTTCCCCATCCCATAAATTGAATGAAAGTAGATTAATAGCTAATAAAAGTACTCTACATGCCCAAACAAATAAGGTTTTATCCTTTCGTTGGACATAACTGCATAGGGGGTGATTCTTCCAAATTACCTGTACAGTTAGAGATAATTGTAATTTTAAAACTGTTACCTATAGATAAACCTCCATTATGCTACTGACATACTTGTAAATCATCAACTATCAAAAAAAGTATAGCTGCAAATCAGTTTAGAGCAGCATGATCATAATTCCATATTACTGTAGCATGAAAAACAATTTGCATATACAGTAATTTACTACAATTCATGTAAGCCTAAGAAAATGTGGAATTTTCATGTATAAGCATCAGTTATCTTTACCAAATTTCCATGTCACTGTAATAAGTACCTATAACGTTTTCATCTTACATCCAGTTTGAAGGCTTTTGGCATAAATGCAATGCTGAAATAATATAATAAAAAGAAGTCAAATGTGCAATCCATAAGGAATTACTTTCCTTGGTCGTTTTTGTTCCCATCTCTTCTCATCATATACTAGATAGATTTCTCTCTCGTAAAAATTAAAGTGATTAAAATCAACAGCTCAAAATGTATGTTTATTGCTACAGACATAGCCTGCTTTGCCGACAGAACGAATGTGATAATGGATTTGTATACAAGATTGTTAATTAAATCATACCAGTAGAATGTGGAATTTTGCTGAAATTTTAATGTTTGGGCAACGTTGAAAAGATATGCTGCCAAAAATGTTTTCTTTGGCTTATATTTCCCTTAAAAAAAGATTTATATTACTTAATTCATGCCCTATTGGTTAAAAGGTTAAAAAAAAGTAACTATCTTCCATGCTATTCACCCACTGATTTCATATGAGGGTAATAACAATATATATCTATACATACATGTGTATGTATATATATTCCTTCTGTCCCTCCAGATAGCAAATCATGAAATGACTATGTTCGGTCCTAAAAAGCAAAATATTGCTGATGAAGGATTGCTCCAAATTTTTTGTATATTCAGGTATAAGCCTCTCGCATGAAGCTTGTTTATGTACTCCATGGCTCAATTCTGGGGAATTTCTATGTTACACGATTAATAATGGGCACAACTCTCACTTTGCCTTTTGCATAACTGCTTCTGCATGTAACCATCATACGTAATGTTCCAAGTATACAAAATAAAGAAGAGTCCTACTCTTGTTAACAGGAGTTTCATCCTAGTAAATATATTCTTGCTGAAAGTAGAATTAAAACTTGTGGAGTAGTGGCCTAGATTTTGCAAGTACAAGCTCATTTAATTGAATGGTTTCTGAGACAACTGAAATCCTTCACTGGTCAAAGTTCATTTGAAAAAGGAATACAAGATTAGAGTGGTATTTAGTTATAAAAGTACATGCTTTATAATGAGGTAGTGCATATAATTAGATTCCTGCTATAATTCCCATATGTCAAAATCTTTACATGGCAAAAATGCAAAACTAGAATAAAGTGTGAATGTCATTTAATCGTTTTAGCAAAAGATGGCAGATCTAAGGCTTTGTGTTTTATGTCCCTTAATGCTGAATGTATTTGTTGCCTAAGACTCTAAAACAGGATATGTTGGTCATGTTTTGTAATATATGCATTATCATTACAAGGAAATATTTTGTTATTAGATTTTTTTTTTAAATCATTTATTTCAAGATATTGGGAAACTTTAAAAAAAAATCAAATGGTGGTGTATTTCAGAAGTAAGGCTATTATGTAGAGCAGTGTTTCTCAACCTTGGCTTTTAAGATGTAAACGCTGCTAAGGTTGAGAAACACTGATCTAGAGAGGTAAGCGGAGCAAAGCTGCTCAAGTTTCAGAAGCTGTTGAGCATAAAAAGAGGTTCACTGGATTTTATTTCAAATAATCTGAACTAAATGTGCAGTCTGGAAACACAAATAGTGACAAGCAGCCAAATTACAAGCATGTTTAATCAAAATGTGCTGCTGAATTCAGTGGGGCTTAGTAATTCCCAAGGGAGTATGCTTAAGAATGCAGCTATGCAATTGGATCTGCTACATCAGGGGTCCCCAATCCCCACACTACACGGATTGGTACCGGGTCCATGGCCTGTTAGGAACTGGGTCACACAGCTGGAGGTGAACAGAGGGCGAGCGAGCAAAACCGAAACCAGTTCCTGGTGCCAAAAAGGCTGGGGACTGCTGTGCTACATGTTTACACATAGGTAAATCCCCACAAATTCAGTGGGACTCACACTGGAGTAATTGTCCATAGGATTCCACTTTGTATCTGTAAATGAAGATGGGCGTACGTATATCTAGTTAAGAGGTATTCCGCACTAAGATATGTGAGGGGGAATCTTAAAGTGTTTGATGAAGGATATAGTTTGACTCACTTTCTAGTTGTGTTGGAGAAATGCTCTGTTAATAAAAGTTGCATAGGATCAAGGTGTGCGTCCCTTTGATTTCAACTGAATTTAGCTGTGACTAATCTTTGCTAGACTGTCTCTGAAATGTAAATCGGTATCAATGGCACCAGCAGTAACTTCAGTTTTAATAATGTTTAAAAAATGAAATTGGAAAGTATTATGCTAAATAAGAAAAAAAAAACTTGAGCTCTCTTGTTGAGTACTATTTCTTGTATTTGTGTGTGTGGTATGTGTGTTTAATAAAACTGAGGTGCGTATTTATTTTTTATCATTTAACTTAGACTTCGATTTTTTTCTCCTTTAAACAATCTACTATATTAAGAAAATCTAATGGTGGAAAAAAGAAAAGGCAGACACATTTTTACCATTTACCATTGTATTTAGTTTATAATAAATGGAAGAAAAGCACTTCACTATTTCACAATACTTACAGGAAAAAGAAACTATTTCATTATTTGGGGAGAGAAATACATTTTCAGACAAGGGAACATTTACCAGCAGTACTTGAAAAGTGTGAGTTATGACTGCATGTTACTTGAAAGATCATACTAAGCTACTCTTTGGTGCACAGCAGTTGTATATGATTTCTTGTTTATGTAGCAAGATGCATTGAAATTGTATTGAAACATACATGTAAGAATTGTTATTGTGGAGATGGTTTGTTCTGTTTTTTATTCTTCTTGTGTATGTCCTATCTGTTTAAACCTTAAATGTTTCTTTATCCTGCCTTCTGAAAGGCAGGATAAAGTTGCTGTCATTGCAAAATGTATTTTAATTTTTTGTCATCGCTTTTTCCAAAAACAAAATTACAAACTGTATCATTCCTGATAATACAGAACATTGTGGATGGTTTCAAATAAATTTTATACTTCTATTTTGCGTGTGGTTTTTAATTTTTCCTTCATTTAAGTTCACTTCTTTCCACTAGAGGACTATATCTAAAAGCATGTTCATATCAGTGAAACAAATGAAATCTAGCAATAGCAATACATTCTCTTTGATTTCATTATTACTGTTCTTTGAATCTTGTTCTAAGAGAAGTGATCTAGAGGAATTAAATGGTACAAGTGGTTATCTCTTATGATTTCTCTGGTTCAGCTCTCTGTTTAAAGAATAGGCCAGCTAGGTTTGGTCAGTTGGGAACACTGGTACTAAGGATCTTACTTCGAACAGTCACTAAACAAACTTGTAAGTCGAGGACTACCTATACTGGTGTTTTGTACTCAAGACAACAGAGCTTTTACGGAACTATTAAAGCAGTCTATCATTTTTATGCCTCTAAGGATGGAAAATGAGAAGCAAAGTAAATGCTGTAAAAGATGCAACCCGCTGAAAAATGCAATATCCCTACTTTTTTCAGAAAACCAAAGAAGACAAGTACAGTAAACAGTGAATGTGAGTGAAAATGTCAGCATTTCTTCTTCAGCCAACTTTATAACAAAAATGCATTTGTTGCAACCCTCAGAAAGTGATTTTTAATCAGGTATGAACCTTGGATTAACCCAATGGAAAGTAGCCTTTCTTCAGCTTATTGACTTGTCAGTGACAAGGTCTCTTAATGTTTTGAGATCCATGGGTGTTTTGAAATTAAGAACTCTGCCATCAGTGAGCATCACAAAATGGTTGCAAGGGGAATGAAAAGTCAGCATCCTAAAATACTGCAGAAAAGACAAAACAGTAAAAGTTGGACATAAGTAAAAAAAACCATTAATGTTTGATTGATCCCAGTAAACACCATCTAGTTAAAGTTACATTGATGGTACTTCATGTGATGCACGTGAATAATGCACAGCAACATGAACGGGTGGAAAGCAGTCCCTGCAATTTTTTTGAAATATAAGCAATGATGAATGTGAACTTTACACTGAAATGATTAATATGCATAATGAGGATGTCCTTGAAAAATTTATAAAAATTGCAGTTTCAGTACAAAAGCACTATGGAACTACACAGCATATCTTGTAAGAATTTAATACAATACTAGTCAAATAGTTTGGGATGAGAGTGTTTGAAAGAACATTTTCCCAGGTGCACTTCTGAAATAGGAGATAGCAGGAGAGATATTGCAGTCACTATTCTTCAGGACTTCTTTATTTCCCAATTTTTGGGTTTTCTGTTATTTAAATGTTTCTTAATTATTTTAATTATCTTTAATGAAATGTTAAGATTTTCTTGGTTGCTTTTTTCCTGTAAACTTGCTACTTGGAATTATTAATGCAGTTTTAGAACTTTTATGAACATGACAGATTAATGATATCTGATAACGGATTACTCAACTGAGCATTGTTTGTTTACTCAAAGACTGACAGCAACATTTTAATATTGGTTCTAATAATGAATGCATCTGTGTTTAGAATAGTAGTTAATATTTATTTAATGAGAATAACCACTGTCACCTAGCCAAATAATCATATGTATTCAACGTTTCACTTTCTTGGGTTCTGTTTATTTGCTCCATCTTGCATCACAGTTGCACTTCAGAGTTAAAATTATATATGTTAAAACCATGCAATATCTTAAAAGGAAACACAAAAAAGCAACAGCAACATAAAATAAATATTAGCATAAAAATACCGTGGAAGGGATTAAAAAGTCAGAGGAGCATGGATTTTCACTGGAGGATTCTTAGAGCATTGTTTTCAACCTGGGCAATTTTAAAATGTGTGGACTTCAACTCCCAGAATTCCCTAGCCAGCATGAATTCTGGGAGTTGAAGTCCACAAGTTGCCCAGGCTGAAAAACACTGCCTTAAACGGAGCTGAAACAACTTAAGTTCTTGGACGTGTTAAACGGCCGGTGAGCAGTTGCGCAAAAAGTATCATTTTTTTCCTCTGCCCGGAAGTAAAATACACACTTATCACTTGTCTCAATAACAAGATGGTGGCAAAACATAGGCCACGCAACCTCATCAACAGCTTTCGCGAAATTAACAAAATGCTTCCTTCGACGCATGCGCCAGCGCCGCTCCGTTCTTTGTTTTGGAGACCGTAACCCAGCCTTCCGGAGCACGTGCGGGAGGGGAGAAAGGCGGCCTGGCTTTGCAAACGTCACTCTTGTGCGCGACGGCGAGCTCGCCCAACTCCCCTCGCCCCGCGCGCGTTCTCTCTGCGCCTGCGCCGTGGCTCTTCGGCCTGAGGGTGCTGCTGAAGGAGTTTGAAATGGCTTCTCCGAGTACGTCTTCGGCCCTTTTCAGGTAAAGAGCCGGGAGGAGAGCGGGGAGAGCGATTTTATTTGGGCGGGAGACGGGAGGGCCGGGCGGGTGCTTTCGGGAAGAGGGGAGGCCTTCGTGTTCCCTCAGAGCAGGCTTGGGCGAAGAGCGCGGGAGGAGCTCTCCTGAGGCGGCAGGCCTCAGTCCCGCATTGTGGACGGGCCGGATGGAGGCGGCGGGCCCGGGGTTCTTCCCCCCCCCTCTCCGCTAAGGACGCTCCCCTGAGCAAGGCCGGAGGCAGATCTGACCCAGGCCCTTCGGAGGCCTCCCTTTGCCCTTCGTAGTCCTTCCGCGGAATCTTTGCGGGCCGGGGCGATGCACCAGCAGGAGAGTTCTTCTTTGTTAACTCTCTCACAGTCATTCCCATCCCACAAATTCACAGCTGAGTGCCTTTTCTTTGTGTGGGTTGATTCCCCCCCATGTTTTTACTCAAAGGGAAATTGGGACTGAGTGAATCAGGCGCGCTCTATATCAGTGTTTCTCAACCTGGACCATTTTAAGGCATGTGGACTTCAACTCCCAGAATTCCACAGCCAGCATTGCTGGCTGTGGAATTCTGGGAGTTGAAGTCCACGTGCCTTAAAATGGTCCAGGTTGAGAAACACTGCTCTATATATACTGCGCGGACCAGCACAGCCTCGCTTCGTTTTCAATGAGCGTGAGAACCTTCCAGTTCTGATTCTGAATTTTTGAACCCCTGTTTTTGTTTTTTTTATTATTTCTCTCCTATTTTGTAGGACTGTCGGGCAGTGGATGTTGTGTTTCACGTATAAACGGGTGGTGATGATAATGCGCTTTCCTTAAAGCAGGGTTTCTCAACCTTGACCATTTTAAGGCATGTGGACTTCAACTCCCAGAATTCCACAGCCAGCAGTGCTGGCTGTGGAGTTCTGGGAGTTGAAGTCCACATGCCTTAAAATGGTCAAGGTTGAGAAACCCTGCCTTAAAGTCAGCTGCTTTCTTGGTTTATTTTTTCTTTAAGCTCAACTTTCTTTTGTTTAGAACAGGGGTTCCCAACCAGGGGAGCGAGACGATATTCCAGGGGGTGCGAAAACTTGGCTTTTCAAAATTATAGCGTATGTGCATAATTCGTTGCTGTTGTTTTGAACTTTTGTAAGGGGTTCAAGAATATATCAGAAGCGTTGTAGGGGTGCGGGGTATAGAAAAGGTTGGGAACCACTGGTTTAGAAACTTCTTTAAGTCATTTGTCTACGCTAGCATCTCTTAAGTCAGTGGTTCTCAACCTGTGGGTCGGGACCCCATTTGGGGTCGATCGACCAATTCACGGGGGTCGCCAAGCAAGGCTGTCCGCCATTTTTTTCCCCTTTTCTGGCGGGTGCCTTACTTCCCTTGGGCTGGGCCAGCTGGTGGTCGGCCTGCTCCGTCTCTGCCGCTTGCCAGCTATGCCTCGGCCGGCGCAGGGGGCGGAACCACGCATGCGCGGCGCTCCCGGGCAGGGAAAGTCCTCAACTTACGACCGGTTTAGTCCTCGACTTATGACCAGTTTAGTCCTCGACTTACGACCGGTTTAGTCCTCGACTTACGACCGGTTGGGGTCGCGGCATTAAAAAGGTTGAGAACCACTGTCTTAAGTGCATCTGGATGACATGATTGGTAATTGCCACACCATTATTATTGTCGATGATACTGGGGGGGATTTATATGGGATACTTATTTGCTTAATGACTGAGCTAATTTCCTAGATTTGCATGACATAGCAAATCACCAAGTGACCACTGGGGCTTCGTATACATGGTTACATATGTTTGACTACTTTGTTGTCGCTGGATCATACCGGAGATGCATTTTCTTACTAGAAGAACAACTTACAAGTGTTCTTGATGATTCACTGATGGTTGAAAGTTCACTTGATGGTTATACTCTACCCGTTACTGATAAGATTTTGTGCATTTGTGTTATAAGTAGAACTAAATGTGAGAAACAAAGTTTATTTGTATTTTTCACTGGAAATATTTATGATCGGCTTCCTATGACATCTGGTTTGTCATACTTGTCATGGTTTCTCTTATTAGAGCAAACATAGTTGTCTCAAAAGTAATTTTTTCCCCCAAAAAAGCAACTGGACTGTTTTTATCCTTGAGGAAGAAGAAGAAAATGGGTTTTGATGGGGGGGGGGGAATGGAAGGATAGGTATGGAGTGATCCAGTACCTATCCTTCCATTTCTACCACCACCACCATCTGAACTGATGAAGCTACAGTCCGTTTGCCTTTTGAAGAAAAAAGCACCTTTGAGACAACTATGGATGAATCAGAATCTCCACAGACATAGGACAAACCTAGTTTTAATCTGTAAGGCTCTTCATATACTGGCCAGATTATTTGTAAGACCACCTGTCTCCAATTGTCTCAGCTTGTTCCAAGAGAATCCAGCAAGAGGGCATACTTCAAGTCCCTTCTCCCCTGGCAGAATCCAGGGGACAGACCTTCTCTATTACAGCAGCTGCCCATGGAACGTCATCCGTCCCCTCAAGGGTTCACATGGCCCCTATCCTCTCAGCACTCTGTACAGTAAAATCCGCAATACTTGGTGCTTCCCCTGTCATTAGCCACCACGCAAGATGAAACTGTCTAGAATAAAATATTTTTGAATAGACTGTACAATGGCTGGCCTTGACGGTTATGTTTCCTTTTATTTTGTTCTGTTTCTCTTTTGCTTTCCTGCTTCTGTACAATTGGAAGATGTCCAGAGTCGCTTTACAACTTGGGCAGCCATATAAATCAAATCAATGTAAATGCATATGTACGTCACATATAGATAGCTAATTTGTCCACTAGTCAGGAATTAGCTGCATGTTAAAATACTAATGGTCAGTGCTTTTTTTTTTTTTAAAGAAACTAAACTGGCAGAAGAATTGTACCTCTCATAATGGCACAGTTCGGAGGACAGAAGAATCCCCCATGGGCTACTCAGTTTACAGCGACAGCAGTTTCTCAACCAGGTTAGTTTGCACTTTCTTAAACAATAACTGCTGCTTCTGACTCCTTTCTGACTGAGTAAATGGAAATAAAAGAAACGAAAAATATTTTTAAGTGAATTGAAAATAATGCAGATGTTAATTTTGAATAGGAAATAAGTTGCACTGATGAATGTCTGACATTTGTGAAGAAGCAGTTGTAAGCTTTTATATCAATATTTACTTATGATTCTGTTTTTTTTCTTGATTTTCTCTGATCAGGAAATCTCTGAAATAGACATGCTATTTCTTAATTATTTTTTCCCATTTTATTTTCACAATCCCCCTCTTCTGTTCTATTTTATTATATAACAAAAATGTGCTTAAATATCCCTTAAAATACCTCTATTTTCTGCTTCCTATCTATTTTAGATAGTGATATTCAGTTATACAATTGAATCTTGTCAAATATATAACAGCACAAACATAACATTCAATATTATCTTATAGATGAACTGCTTAAAACCTGAAGGCTGTATTCACAAGCTAAACTCATTGAATTGTGGTTTGTTTTAACAATGATTTATTTAAGCAAGCCATGATAGCTTAGTTCCAGCCAATAGTCTTTCGGAAGAAGAGAGTGAACAGGAACAGGATTTTTATCTGGTGCTGCATCAATTTGTAAAGCTGTTCAGATGCATTTAAGGAATGCTGCTTGACTTTATGGCTAAGACTGTTTTTTTTCTGCCTGAGTGTGATATATCTTAACTTGTAAGTATATGTTCTATGTCAGGGGTCTTCAAACTTGGCCCTTTTATGACTTGTGGACTTCAATCCCAGAATTCCTCAGCCAGCATGCCTGGCTGTGGAATTCTGGGAGTTGAAGTCCACAAGTCATAAAAGGGCCAAATTTGAAAACCCGTGTTTTATGTGGTGGTGATTTATAACTGCAGTTGATCAGCTGATCAAACATCCATTTTGCTCAGGCAAAAGCTTAGCTCTGACCAGCAGTCTTGAATGTTTACATGCCCAAAGCTGATAGTCTTATCTGAAGAGAGGGCCATTTAAAGTTTTTGTATAGAGTGTCACGGTTATGACTATTTGCTTATTAGATATAAATTATGGAGTTATATATTATGCAAAAGCTCTTGACTCTCAGACAGCATACATATTTCCTTGAAAACAAGGTGGCCAAGTTGGAGATGTTTAGCAGATATTGATTGACTTTCAGAATGATATCACCTTTGTTGTTAGGGAGAGTGAAGAATTCAGGGAAGAACATAATTTTGAAGAGAGCAGATGTTTCTGTAGGACACCGTTTTTGTATCATGAACCTATATCCTCTCGTGCTTGCAGAGTTTGTGGGTAATTTGATAATTAGAGAATTGTGTTTGCTTTAGGCATGTTTGCTTTACCATCATGACAAACAATCTAGGTGGGGGGAGGGGGGACAGGTAATGAGTTTTGTATTTGGGGTCTTTGTATGCTGCCCAGAGTCACTGTGAATTGGGCGGCCTTATAAAATTCCTTAATAAATGGAAAAATAAATAATCAGGATAATTCTCAGGAGAGGGTAATAGCTGTACTTCACATTGGCAGTAATGACATTGAAAAGTGTGGTTGACAGTCCTAGAAATTAAATTTGGGGGGCTAGATAGCAGATTGAAATCCTGAGTTGTGAACGTGGTTCCAGAAATGTAACCTATTCCGCATGCAAGGGTAGCTAGACAAGTGAAGCTTAAGTTTCTCAAGGTATGGATGTAATAATTTATATTTGTTTTGCACTGGAGAACTTTGGGGTGGAGGGGGCAAGCCAAATTTGTACAAAAGAGACTAATCCAATTTGAACTGAAATGAAACCAGGTTGCTGACACATAGCATGAGAAAGGTGATAGATCAGCTTCATTGTAGGGTTGCACATGATTGAAAATACTGAAATAGGGCCATTGTTCGAAATGGGTTAATGGAGGGATATGATAGAAAATGCAGGGGCTATTTTGCATCCTTGTGGCCCAGTGATCACTGGTTGAGCAAGCCAGTAAAAGATACTTTGTTATATCTTATCACCAAACACTTTGGGTCCTTATTTAAATAGACATTTTCCCACAATCAATCTAAAGTCAAAGCATCTATTTTTTTTCCTGCAAAAGGCATGGCCTGCACGTGACACATCCGGCCCGTGGGCCGCCAGTTTGGCATCCCTGACTTAGTGTTTTAAATAATCAGGAATTCATGAACACAACATGTGATTTGCACAAGCATGAATAACTTTAAAGGGGTTTAATAAAAGCAGGGAGACCTAATCTATCAAGAGTTATTCATTTATTTCCTTATCTTTATTTTTGTTTGTGTGTGTGTGTACCATTTCACACACAATGGTTTACACTTCCATGTTTTATTTAGCTAATACAAAAAAAATACCAAAAACTTCAATACATTTTAGATTACATATTTTTCAACAAGAAATAAGAGTGTGGTGGAGAGGAGCATGGTGGGTCACGAGAATAGGACCCTGGGCTGACAATTAGCAGGCTTGTCTTCGAGACCCAGTTGCTGCCGCAGGATTGGTTGAGCTCCCATCACATGTTCCAGCTCCTGCCAACCCAGCATTTCTAAAGTGGGTGACCACGAGTAGATAGATGGGTACCACTTTGGTGGCCAACTTAACGGAGACATGAAAGGAGCCACAACTGCATGCCCTCTGGGCAACGGTGATGTCACCATTCAATCCTTTCAATCTAGAAGTACTTCGTTGCTCCTGACACAAATATGGTAGTAGTAACTGGAAATAATATTTCAGAAATGACTTTATTGAATTTATAGAGAAAAAATCTGAATAAATTGTTATTACAGGTGCAGTGAAATTAAAGCTTTATTTAACTATGTTTCAACAGTGTTCCATTTGGGAAGGAAGTTATTACATGCATTATTTTCAGTGACATTATAAGTTCAATATTTTCAGCTATTTGTTTTCTTTTGAAGCTTATCTTACTTGTTATTGTTCATTCTTGGAAAAATAAACGTGTGGCTTCAAATAATCAGCAGTTTGCGGAATTCATCAGATTAGCTATGGACAATTGTGATAAGTTATGGCTTCCATCCATTGAAATATTTACTGTACAACTTTGTGTATGTATGTCTTTGTGTGTGTGTGTGTGTGTGTGTATTTGTGTATGCAAACCAAAAGACCCAGTAACTCCAGAAGAAAAAACAGGAGTCATCTACAACATACAAAGTAAGAATTGCAACAATCACTATGTGGGACAAACAGGCAGAAGACTGGCAGAACGCACCATGAACACCAACTGGTAGTCAAAAGGCATGATGAAAATTCTTTAATTTCACAACATATAGACAGATTTAACCATAGTTTCAATTGGGAAAATGTGACAATCCTAGACCAGGCCAAATCCAAAACTGCCAGGGAATTTCTAGAAGCCTGGCACTCTGACAAATCAGCCATCAATAGACACATAGACATTAACAACATCTATAGATGTTGCATACAAAAGAGACAATCAACTAGCCCAAAAGAGAAAAAGACTCCAGCACCTCCCCACCAATAATCAGCATTCAGATCAGCATAGATTAACTCCAAGGTCAACTTCAAAATTATATATACATAATTTTATATGTTCTTTTTCTTTGGGGGATTTTTGAATTTAGTTAACTTTTTACTTACTTTAGAAGATTGTTACTTCTCTATTTCAATCAGCATACCTCCAAATACTACAAACAGTTCTCATTTAGCCGCTCTTACTTTGTGATCATTCACCATTACAACAGTGATGAAGAAGTAACTTTGTGATCAGTCCTCTCATTTACAAGCTTTGTAGGTTTGAAAAGCAAGGGAAAGCTGAACTCAGAGTGTAAGCACAGTTGTGTTTTTTCTTTGCGATTGTTTCACTTAATGACCAAATTGTGGTTGCTAAATGAGGAGTACCTACAGTTGTAGGAAAATATCAGCAGGAGAAGCATATGTCATGAGAGAGACCTTGGAGTCCTAGTGGACGATCACTTGACTATGAGCCAGCAGTGTGCAGTAGCAACCAAAAAAGCTCATACAATCCTAGGTTGTATAAACAGAGGCATAGCATCAAGATCACACGAAGTACTAGTACCACAATATAAAACCCTAGTAAGACCATCCCTGGAATACTGCAGCCAATTTTGGTCACCATATCACAAAAAAGATGTTGAGAGTTTGGGAAAAATTCAGAGAAGAGCAACTAAGATGATCAAAGGCCTGGAGACTAGAACATATGAAGAACGACTGCGTGACTTGGGTTTGGCTAGTCTAAAGAAAAGAAGAAACGATAGCAATGTTCCAGTATCTGAGGGGCTGCCACAAGGAAGACGGGGTCACATTATTCACCAGAGCACCAGAGGGCAGGATGAGAAACAATGGTTGGAAACTGATTAAAGAGAGAAGCAACCTGGAATTAAGGAGAACTTCCTGACAGTGAGGACAATTAACCAATGGAACCAATGGAACAGGTTGCCTCCAGAAATCGTGGGCGCTCCATCACTGGTGATTTTTAAGAAGAGACGAGACAGTCACCTATCTGAGATAGTATAGGTTCTCCTGCTTGAGCAGGGGGCTGGACTAGAAAACCTTCAAGGTTCCTTCCAGCTCCTGTTCTGTTCTAGTCTAGTCTAGTCTAGTCTATTCATTTCCTGCTTACAAGCACCTATTGTAAAGTATAGTTTTGGCCACTGTTAAATACAGAATTTTGGAATGAAGTAAGCCTTGATCTAATCCAGCAAGTTTAATTATGTTCTTATGGTTCACATCATGGTGAATATAAGCCATTGTTTACAGACCATAACATTTGTGCACCAATGATGTTCACTGGCCTTTCTTATATTTTATTTCTTAAGGCCTATAGTTATTTCATTTTAATCAATTAATGTTTCAAGGCTAAATATTCAGCAAAGAGATAAATACATACAATGCTTGAGTGTCTCTGGGATCATTTTAGACATATGTGAACACATGTACAGCATTGCACTGTTTTTTTAAAGAGTACTTTGCAATACTGTCTATTAGAAAAAGATCTGTCATTTTATGCAGATGAACAACAACGAGGAGAGAGAAAGCCACACATTAACATGAAGTTGTAGATGAATAAAAAAGATTATAAATAGATGGAACTCATTTCAGAAAGCCTATTTAATTAGTTTGAAACAATTTTCTCTGCTGTGATGCTCACTTAAAATGTCAAACCCTTTCCTAAACTAAGTTGACAAGGCTATTTGGCCTTCTGCAATAGCATTTCCATCAGAAAGCAAGTGATGTGTTGAAATAAGATATTTCTTCTAAACCAAGGTACTGTACTCACTGGGCACATTGTAAGAAGAATTGAATTCAATGCAATCACCTGAATTTATATAGGGCGGTCATTAACTCTACTGTAAGAACAGGCCTAATATATCAAATTTGCATTCCATGTGTAAGTAAATACATATTTTGCCAGCATTGTACATTCAGCACTGTCTATTAGACAAGGAAATATTTTTGTTTCAATTTTAAATTAAAGTTTCACCTTTCAAGATGCAAAGAAGAGTCAGTTCTACAACATTTTGCTGCTATTAAATCTAGATTTGACTTGAAACCCCACTAATCAGAATTAGGATTTCCTAATGCTCAGCTCTCTCCTTTCAGCTCCTCTGGGTGTACAACAACCTTCACTACTTGGAGCATCTCCTACAATATATACACAGCAAACTGCATTGGCAGCAGGACTCAACACTCAAACACCAACGAACTATCAGCTCACTCAGACAGCTGCTTTGCAACAACAAGCTGCAGCTGCAGCTGCCGCATTACAGCAGGTAAAAGGAACAATTTTTCACCCAATGTAACCACTGATAATGTCAAAGAATAAGCTGCAAAATTGGATAATTTTGATTTGGGGGCAAGTACTGCATTTTAAGTCTGTGCAAGTACAATAGGGACCTTCTGTACCTTTTGGAGAACATATTACACGTTGCTACTTAATAAGATTCTGCAAGTTTTATCTACCATGGCAATTAGGAAATAAACCTCCATTTGGTTATCAGTGACAGTCTCTCGCAGATACAGAACCTTTATTATACACATTAGAAAACTACAACATTATATTTTCGACATAATCATTCAAATTGAGGCACTTGTCCTAATGTCTTACATCAGGGGTAGTCAACCTTGGCTCTTTTACGACTCGTGGACTTCAATTCCCAGAATTCCTGAGCCAGCTTAGCTGGCTCAGGAATTCTGGGAGTTGAAGTCCACGAGTCGTAAAAGAGCCAAGGTTGACTACCCCTGTCTTACATGTTTGAAATTCCTTAGTAGTAGTCGCTCGGCGCCAAATCTGGGCTATGGGAGGGGGGGTGATCAAAAATATCCCAACGGAACTGCTTCAAAAGTTCTTGGGTGCGTCTAGCGGTGTGCGGGCGAGCATTATCGTGAACCAACACCACACCGGAAGTGGTGCCATAGAAAATTCCACCAAATGTGAAGATGCCAAAGGAGTACCACTAGTGAAGTTCATGGCGCGCGGTTGGACCATCCGTTCAGAAGTCTACTGTGAAATGTTACGAAAACTCAGATGAGCCATCCATAACAATCGTTGGGGCATGCTGACTTCCGGTGTGGTGTTGGTTCACGATAATGCTCGCCCGCACAACACTAGAACTTTTGAAGCAGTTGGGATGTTTTTGATCACCCCCCTTACAGCCCAGATTTGGCGCCGAGCGACAACTACTAAGGAATTTCAAACCTTGTAAGATGTTATAACAAGTGCCTCAATTTGAATGGTGATTATGTCGAAAACTAATGTAACGTTGTAGTTTTCTAATGTGTATAATAAAAGGTCTGTATCTTTATCTGTGTCTGTCATTGCTAACCAAATGGAGGTTTATTTCCGAATTGCCCTCGTAATCTGCTTTGAGACCCTATTTTCAGCCAGAAGTAGTTTGAGCCTAAAACTTGACTTAGTTCATTTAGAAGTGTGATTTTGGAAACCGAAAGCCATACACAAGCTTTAAACAAAAACATTCAAGGATATGGCTTCCTTCTTCCCAAATAACTGATGTAAATTAAACAGAATAACAGGGACTGTTAAATTAACATTCATGCTTTTGGGCAACTGCTGTTCATTTTATTAAACTTGTGTTCCGTGCATGACACATCCATTCATGTTGTAGAATCTAGAGTGATATTTGAGGAAAAATATTTTCTGTATTTCAGTTCAGTTTTATGTACCTAGTAAAATATTACCAATGTTTTGTTGATCTAGAACAATAGCTTAATGTTATTTTAGATGTAATTATCTAAAATTGTATGGCAGTATAGTTATATATATAGTTATACTTATAGTTATAATTATATATATATAGTTATATGTACTGTATATAGTTATATAGTTATATATGTGTGTGTGTGTCTCTCTCTATATATAGTTATTCACAATTTGTATGTTTTTTCAGCAATATTCCCAACCCCAGCAGACCCTCTATAGTGTACAACAGCAGGTTTGTATAATTCTTTATGGTTATTTTGTTGAGTCTGAATTGGGCTGGGCAGGCTACCATAAAGTATATTTTAAACAAAGCACATTTATATTGTTGCCAAAAAAAAACCCTATACTGACAAGTCATAGGAGTCCAATGTGACCCAAAGTAGACTTTTTAAGTTAAATACAGGTAATCCTTGACTTACAACAGTTCATTTAGTGACCATTCAAAGTTACAACGGCAATGAAAAAAGTGACTTATGACCTTTTTTCACAAGGCCGTTGCAGCATCCCCGTGATCATGTGATCAGAATTCAGCTGCTTGGCAACCGATTCCTATTTATGACGGTTGCAGTGTCCAGGGGGTCATGTGATCACCTTTGGTGACCTTCTGACAGTCAACAGGAAAGCCAGATTCACTTAACGACCATGCTACTAATTTAACAACTGCAGGGATTCACTTAACAACTGGGGCAAGAAAGGTCATAAAATGGAGCAAAATTTCTTTAACAAATGTTTCAATTAGCAACAAAAATTTGGTCAATTGTGGTCATACATTGAGGGCTACCTGTGTGTGTTTAAACCAGGGGTCTTCAAACTTGGCCCTTTTATGACTTGTGGACTTCAACTCCCAGAATTCCTCAGCCAGCGTGCCTGGCTGAGGAATTCTGGGAGTTGAAGTGCACAAGTCATAAAAGGGCCAAGTTTGAAGACCCCTGGTTTAAACCCATGAAAGGCTTATTTATATACAGCACCTCTGCTTGCTGTATCAATAAGCATTATTTGTCATTGGTTTAGTCCCTTTTTATATGCTATTGAATAATGAATGCATGAAATAGATATATTTAGCTTATATTGAATAAAAATTATAGTGAAGATTTGGAAAATATTGCTATTTTGATAGTTGGAACATTTTTAAAAAAAAATAAAAAAATGTTAGCTTTACTTATGTGAATGTTGCAGTCTGTGTGCATATACAATTAGTTTTATAAGGCAAACCCGCTGTCATCAGCATTATTGATTTTTTCCCACATAGAATAGTAAAGGGAAGAATATGGTTTTAATGCAACAAAGGAAATATTTTCCTATCCTTTAATGAAGGCTATTCTTATTCCTTTGTCTCTAGTTTTCCCTTTGAAGAGGTAGAACAATTCAACCTAAAGTGGGAAATGTTAATAGTTACATATTAATTTAGTATTTAAAATACAATGTTATATATGTTTTCATGGAATTTGTAACCTGTTTGCTGTGCAATGGTAGAAAGCAGGCATAAGCAATGTAATATTTTGCAGTATATTATACATGTAAATACAGGTGAAATCAAAAAGTATGCAGCATAAAAACTAATTATCTTGTTTATTTTTTAAGTTGCAGCAGCCTCAGCAAACACTTTTAACTCAGGTTAGTTAGCTTTTTAAAAATTCTCTTGTCATAAAACATAATGTGAATATGTGTGTAAGTATGACAGATTTTGCAGTGTAGTTTGTATATAATATTTTGATTAAACCCTTGGATATATTTTTTCTAGGGCAAATATTATCCCATCTTTATTTTGTATATAATGCGTTCTACTTTTTCCCAATACGGTGTTACTTGGAAGAATTAGTTTTTTTATGTTGAGTAGTTCATATTTTAAAATAAAGTATCAGATATATTTGACAGTTTTAAATTTTTAATAAAACAGAATTAACTTCCAAATATTATTGTTTGAATTTCAAACAATATCATCATTTGAAAATATTTTTAAGTTGTTTAAAAAATGAAATTAGTATTTTTTTTTAAGAGCACATTGCCTTCACTTTGTAAACACCAGAATGCTTAATGGTTAAAAATAATTATTTTAATACATAACACGCCCCTTCAGAAAAATGCAGGTATATCTTTACAAAGCTGGATGAAAAGGCATTTAGGCGACTAGAATAAGTGTAAAAATTACTACAATATGTGGTTGAATTGGCAATAACAAAATAAAATAGTAAGTGGGACAAAATTTGAAATCTGAAAATGCTTTTGTGTGGAAGATGTTTAGATGACAAAGATTAAGCTTTCTTTTTTAGCTTCCAGGTAATTATTGATGCCAGTTGTCTTTTGTCTTAAAGACAAAATGCACACAGTGAATGTCTCATGTATGATGTTTACCTGCTTACAAAATTACAACGTATGCATCAATGGATGCGTCACAAACCCAGCCTGCTTACCGGACAGCCGTTTCTCCAAAATCCTCCCCTCTGGCGTTGGTTTGTAGGAAAAGGCTGCCTTACGTGCAGGTTGGATTTCTGATGCATTGGTTGACCTACCTGAGATTCTTGTGGTTTACAGACAGGGAAAAAATATATACTTTTTCACACGGTCATCCTGCCCCCTTTGTGCTTCTGATAGATGCCGTTCCATCACTTGGTACCACTCATTACCAGAATATTGGTTAGTTCCTAACATTTCGAAAGCTCTAAGTGCTTATATGGCTTCCCGCTTCATTTTTTTTATTCAGCCAGCTGTGGCATTGCCAACAAGCCTTAGCCTCTCTACACCTCAGCCAGCAGCACAAATAACTGTTTCGTATCCAGCGCCACGGTCCAGTCAGCAGCAGACCCAGCCCCAGAAACAGCGGGTCTTCACTGGGGTGGTTACCAAGCTCCACGACACTTTTGGTTTTGTTGATGAAGATGTGTTCTTCCAACTCAGGTAGGCTAATCTCTGGTTTGTACATAATTGATGGCAACGTGAATTACGAACTGGTTTTTAGTAGTGAACAACGCCCCTGATGCTTCCAAGATATATACAGAAGGGTGCAGACACAGGTTATTTTTTTTCCTTTACTTAATTGGTTTGGTTTTTTAAAATCCTTAACTCAGTGGTTCTCAACCTGTGGGTCGGGACCCCATTTGGGGTTGATCGACCATTTCATGGGGGTCGCCAAGCAAGGCTGTCTGCCATTTTTTTTGTCTGCCATTTTTTTTGTCTGCCATTTTTTTCCCCCTTTTCCGGTGGGTGCCTTACCTCCCTTGGGCTGGGCCAGCTGGTGGTCGGCCTGCTCCGTCTTTGCCGCTTGCCAGCTACGCCTTGGCCGGTGCAGGGGGCGGAACCACGCATGCG
>NW_015386799.1:496300-510330 GCF_001527695.2 Protobothrops mucrosquamatus
AAAAAAAAAAAAAAAAAAAAGGTTGAGAACCACTGCCTTAACTAATCCCATGTCTGTTTTTCTGAAACCTGTTCCACCCAGCAAATATACTTAGACTTTGTGGTTTAAGAATTAATTTCATCTGGAGCAGGGGTAGGCAACCTCGGCTCTTTTATGACTCATGGACTTCAACTCCCAGAATTCCTGAGTCAGCTATGCTGATCTGGAGAGAGTGCTGGCATAAAGCTAACATTGTGGCCTTCTTTAATTCTGCAGCGCTGTTAAAGGCAAGACTCCTCAAGTCGGAGACCGTGTTTTGGTAGAAGCCACGTATAATCCTAATATGCCTTTCAAATGGAACGCACAGCGAATTCAAACATTACCAAACCAGGTATAATAATCTCTTGCCTCGTTCATTCATTTTTTTGTGTGTGTTTTTTTCCCCAAATTTACATAGTCGCCCATTTGACAAAACCGACTTTCCAATCTACTGTTATTGGCACCTCAGAGGTGAAGCTGAGCCACATGACGTCCTTTTTTCCCTCACTAGAACCAAACTCAGACCCAGCCTTTACTCAAGACTCCTCCACCAGGGCTCCAACCCATCGCACAGCAGCCTGCGTTCAGTGTCCAGGCGCAGCCCCAGCCACTCCTGCAGGCGCAGATATCAGCTGCTTCTATCACACCTTTGCTTCAGGCGCAGCCACAGCCATTATTACAGCAGCCACAACAGAAAGGTATTCCCTGAAGCATGACTTGGGACTTTTGGCTAATATGAGGTATAATATGTTTTCATGCAGCTCAGGAGCATAAATGGGCCAGACATTATCATCTAGAGTTTTGTGTTTTGTCGTGAGAGGCTTGGACTGGCAAATTTCTCTACTGCCACCTGACTGGGAAGGAATCAGAAGTTTATTCTAAAGTTCTCACTCATCCGTTAGCAACGTCCCTGCACTATAAAGAAAAACAAATTGATTCCCTTCATGTGCATTTTTCAATGCAACACTTATGGGTGATGTACAGAATTCCAAACAATTCTCATATGAGGATCCAGATTGTTGAGGCAATATACTGACACTGTGAACCACTTAGAGAGTGCTGTAAAGCAGGGCTTTTCAACCTTTTCACCCATTGTACCACTTTTAGGATATGGCAACATCCGAGTACCACCTAGCAAGGTGTCAAAAACTTGATGACCAAAAAAAGGGGGGGGGGAAGTGATAAAGTACAGGTAGTCCTCGACTTACAACAGTTTGCTTAGTGACTGTTCGAAGTTACAATGGCACTGAAAAAAGTGCCCCCCAAGCCATAGCCGAGCAAAACACCTGCTTGCCCACCCGGTGGCGCTCTTCCTCCTGTCCGAGGTTTTCATTGTTGTGAGCATTTCTGTTGAGGATTGGCAGCGGGGGTGGGGTGGGGTGATGTTTGGTTTTTATTCCCCCCATCTGCTGGGTGGTTGCAGCAGGTTTTGGTCACTTCACATGACCCTGAGACACTGTGACCGTCATAAATATGAATCAGTTGCCAAGCATCTGAATGTAAATCACAAGACCCGGGAGATGCTGCAACATTCCAGCTGATTGGCGCTTCTTCTGGGCTCAGCGGAAGCTCCAGGATCAGCGCTGAGCTCCAGCTGGAGCCTGGCGCTTACCCTGGCGCTTCCACTGAGCCCTGGCAGCCCTGCAGCTCCAGCCATCTCGCACTCAGGCTTGTGCGGTGCTGCCACTGGTTCAGCTCATTCCCCTCCCCCGCTACTACTTTTCTAGGATGGTCGTGTACCACCTGCCAGGTGCCAATGTACCACAAGTGGTACCCGTACCACTGGTTGGAAAGCCCTGCTGTAAAGCACTGTGAAGCAGTATATAAGTCTTAAGTGCCATTGCTACATTAACTATTGCTGGATCCTAATGTTGGCATTCACAGCAAATCACAAGCCACAGAATAAGTGTGTTGTTCAATGTATCCAGTGGTGGGATTCAAATATGTGAACAAATGGTTCTCTGTGTGGATGCCGCTTCCAGAAGTCCGTTCTGGGCCTGGGCAACAAAAAAATTAGCTGCCGGTTCTGCCGAAGTGGTGCGAAGCGGCTGAATCCCACCACTGAATGAATCAATAAACCAGCTTCATCCCTGGTTTGTTAAATCTGACTTAATGAAGGCTTTGGTTTATTGGAAGGTATTTCTGGACCTTCCCTCCTTAAAAATACAGAAAGTAATTCAACAGATTTATTTTAATAATACAATATTATGAAAAGATTTTTTTAAAACTTGTGGTTTCTCTCCTCCCCCCCCCCCCCAAATAAAAAGCTGGTTTACTGCAGCCTCCTGTTCGAATAGTTTCACAGCCTCAACCAGCCCGAAGATTAGATCCACCACCTAGATTTTCAGGCCGGAATGACAGAGGAGACCCCATGGCAAACAGAAAAGATGACAGAAGGTGCGTTATAAAATTTCCGTTAATTTTCTCCCCTGGATAATTATTTAAAGTTGAGGTAAAAGCAATATTTTGATAAAAGGCAAATGAATAGAAATGTTATTTAAAGTTTATTGGCAATTCTTGCTGCTGGAATGATAGACTGCGTTTGGTGCATTCCTAATGCCCCAAAGACTAAAATAAAAAAATAAAATTGTATTTCATGTTTGTCTGAAGTCGTGAGAGAGAGCGTGAAAGGCGCAGGTCACGGGAAAGGTCACCCCAGAGAAAACGTTCTCGAGAGAGATCCCCCCGAAGGGAGAGAGAAAGATCCCCTCGGAGACCCCGGCGTGTTGTGCCTCGCTACACAGTCCAGTTTTCCAAGTTCTCATTAGATTGGTACGTAGCTTTAATGCATTTCATTTTTACTTTTATTTCTGGAAAGAACCCGAAGTATGGAATAGGTGAGGCTAAGAATTTTCATATTCATTGTAATCTAAAAAAAAACATCCTTTCCAGGCTTGCAGTTCTACTTACAGCCCCTAGAACAGCGGTTCTCAACCTATGGGTCGCGACCCCATTTGGGGTCGATCGACCATTTCACGGGGGTCGCCAAACAAGGCTGTCCGCCATTTTTTTCCCCTTTTCCGGCGGGTGCCTTACCTCCCTTGAGCTGGGCCAGCTGGTGGTCGGCCTGCTCCGTCTCTGCCGCTTGCCAGCTACGCCTTGGCCAGTGCAGGGGGCGGAACCACGCATGCGCGGCGCTCCCGGGCAGGGAAAGTCCTCGACCTACAACCGGTTGGGTAGTCCTCGACTTATGACCGGTTTAGTCCTTGACTTACGACCGGTTTAGTCCTCGACTTACGACCGGTTTAGTCCTCGACTTACAACCAGTTGGGGGTCGCGGCATTAAAAAGGTTGAGAACCACTGCCCTAGAATTCTAGCCAACTGTCCATGCTAATGAAGACTACACAAATAATAATAAAGTGCAGTCTGTCAAAACGTCTTAAAAATTACATTTTTCTCTAAAGCCAAACCAAAAACTGATAATGTTTATGCTCAGCTCCGTTTTTGGCGAGACTGAACTTTTATGTGCTTGGATGTCTTGACGTTTGTAAAATAAATATTCTTATCATTTAAAGCCTTAGTTGTGATATGATGGAACTGAGGCGGCGATACCAGAACTTGTATATTCCAAGTGACTTCTTTGATGCCCAGTTTACTTGGGTAGATGCCTTTCCCATGCCAAGACCATTTCAGCTGGGAAACTACTGCAATTTCTATGTAATGCAAAGAGAGGTCGACCCCCTGGATAAGAACACTGCTGTTCTGGACCCAGCAGATGCTGATCATCTTTACAGCGCAAAGGTGGGTGTGGCATCCCAGATGCCACGTTTTCTTCACAAATCCAGGGAGAGTTAGTTCTATCAGAAGCATTTATACCCTGTGTCCTTTATTTTTTAATAGAGGGCTCAGGAACCATAGCAGGTCTGGATTCAGCTTTTTTTTTTTTTCATGTCCGACCCTGAAATAAAGAGTAACTATCAGGATGATTATAAAAATAATCGTTTCAACATCACATAATTCATTAGAAAACAGGAGTGCAGTTATCAAATCATTTTTGTTCTGAGCACTTGATGTTTTATTTTCAGATTGATAGGAATACTCACTTGATTTTGTATTTGTTTATGGATTCTCTTAGTGTGAAACTTACCGTATATGTAGAATGTAAATGCTTTTAAGGTTGTTATTTGCATGGTTAAAGAGCACTGAATCAAAAATTAAGCATTAAGTAATAATGTTGAGTTTCTTAAATTAATCCCTTTAGAATATATACAGCGTGTAAATTTTTACTTTTCCGTATAGGACACTCAGGATTGTATCAGATTTTATCCATTTGCTGATGGGTTGGCATAAAAAAGCAAATCAGACCATTCCCCCTTTCACATCCCAAACATCTCTTTAATTATCTTTGAAGAGTCAGGTTTTGTACTACATTTTGTAGCATTGCTTATTTCACATGACACCTGTCTTGCTGTTCTAACAGGTGATGCTCATGGCTAGTCCAAGCATGGAAGATCTTTATCACAAATCATGTGCCCTTGCTGAAGATTCACAAGAAGTCCGGGATGGTTTTCAACACCCTGCTAGACTTATAAAGGTTAAAAGAAATTCTAGTAAAAACATTTTGTTACAAAGTCCTTATCCAAGTTGGGGGTGTGGCTTTAGTTTCCATCATTCCTCATCAGCCACCATGTTGAATATATGGTGGATGAGATGTTTAATTCCACTCGTGGACATAGAATTTCTGTGTTGACTTACCTGGGTGCATTTGAAACATGATTGCATTCTTGTGTCTTAAGTCCAGATTGCTGGTCAAGTTAGTATCTGCTTATTTTTACCTGTATAAAATCATTTCATATTTTCAAGCCTGTATTCTACACTAGCTTTCATAAAGTTATTTTACTATTGCCATCTGTTTCGTATGCAGTTTCTGTCCAATGGTGGAACCTGCACAGGGATCTTGCAAAACTAATGGGTAATGATGTTTAAACCTATTCCATTACTGAAATATATTGTGGAAAACAAAAGCTGAACTCATTTTTCTTTTGCAAGACTGCTGCTTTATTACAGGTCACAGACTCATCAAATATAAAATGAAACCAAATTATATTCACAAATCCAGTAATACTTGCTTATGCTGAGAAACTAACACTCATTTAGGATTTCAGTGCTGTTGTTTCACAGTTCAGAGATTTTTTTCTTCTTGTAGCTAAGTATTAATTAAGTAACTTTCTTATCTAGTTTTTAGTGGGTATGAAAGGGAAAGATGAAGCGATGGCTATTGGTGGACATTGGTCACCTTCACTGGATGGACCTGACCCAGAGAAAGACCCATCCGTGCTGATTAAAACTGCTATCCGGTGTTGCAGGGCCCTAACAGGAATTGATTTAAGTGTTTGCACACAATGGTAAGCATTGTATTCTTGAAATATTGTGGAGAACTTGAAGCATGCATAAGTTGAAATGATTTTATCAAAGCCAGCCTCTTCCTTCCTTTATCAGGATCCAGTAGTTATCCAGGTAAACTACTCAAGTTGCTGTCCTAGTTAACAATGCAAATGTGATTTTGGTGCCAAAAGGTTTGAAAAATGAGCTTTTGAAATCACGTATCTGTTGTGTGAATTTTGCAATGCCTGTATGTTAAAATATTTTTCATTTCACGCATAGCTGGAGGAGATCGTCAAGGAAACTTCATTTCATTATTCTCGTTGTTACAATTAGATGTTTGGGGTAGCCATATCTTCTCCTGTTGGATTTCCTAGTTGATGTTAACTCATCTGTCTATGCTTTGCAAGCAGTTGCACACCAAATTTAAAAGATAATTCCACTAAAGCTAAATTCCGTCCGGGGCTGTTCATTTTGATAATGTAGTAGCCGATGCGTTGTTTTTGGCAATTAATACACATTCTTGAGCAGGTGTCTTAAATTCTTCAAGCTTTCCAAAGAGAATATATGGCTTTCATTTTTTTTTTCTTTAAAAAAAAAAATTCAGGTCGCAGCAAAGTTTCTTTACTTGATGTGCTGCAGTGAACTAGGCTCTATAAAAAAATGTGTTCTAGAATTTTTTTTCCAACATGCTTCTTCCCTTGCAACAGGTACCGTTTTGCAGAGATTCGCTACCATCGCCCTGAGGAGACCCACAAGGGGCGTACGGTTCCAGCTCATGTGGAGACAGTGGTTTTATTTTTCCCGGATGTTTGGCATTGCCTTCCCACCCGCTCAGAGTGGGAAACCCTCTCCCGAGGATACAAGCAGCAGCTGATCGAGAAGCTTCAGGGTGAACGCAAGGAGGCTGATGGAGAACAGGCACTGAACGCTAATCCCTTTTTCTATTTCTGCTTCTCACAGGCGCAGGAACACAGGCACAAAATGCACATCACATGCTACACCGCAAACATACCCTAGAAGGAACATTAACCGGTAACAATGACTGGTAAACCAGCTTTTGGCAGAGTAGAATCCTTTTTTGTTTAATTTCAGCTAGTGTACTAACTTAAAAGTGTGTGCGGATGCAACAGGTGGAATTAAAACTCTGCATTGAATTCACAAATCTTTCACATCTTAGAATTAGTTGCTGAAATCTGGGACCAGTTGTTGAGTGAGAGTCAGTGTTAAGAATTGTGTAAAGCAAAAAAAATCCAAAAACCTTGAGTTTTCTCTCATACATTAGCCTTTAAATATATATATATATATAATGGTACTTGAAAATAGGCAAAATGTTGAAATCACATAGCCTTTTACGGCTGTTGGCATCTTGGTTTCTGTAAAAGGTCTAACGAAATGAGAATATTTTGGGTGGTTTGACATTTGGGGGAAATCACAGGCTGTGTGGTTAGTGGTGACCAAAAATGTCTGTGTATCCCTGGTGTTCGTTGTTTGTTGGTTTTTTTTATCACCCTTTTGTGTTTCACAGAGGAGTTTCTTATTGGCTGATGAGAGAGGCACTGTGATCATTATTAAAATAGCAGAATATGGTATGTGGCTTTGTTGAAATGGTAACTTTAGGAGAAGACTATCTGATGAAACAGTTGTGACCTTGCCCAGATCAGCTGCAGAATTTAAAAAAAGACGGATCTTTGTTTTAATACTTTCCTGAAGGAGGATGTTTTTCTTTGATCTTTTTTTAGGATGAAGAGGAAAAAGATGATGGGGAAGCTAAAGAAATATCTACTCCTACTCATTGGTCCAAACTTGATCCCAAAGCAATGAAGGTAAATGCAACAAAGACTAGATCCAGTATGTGGAATGAGATACCCCTCTCTTTTACTTCTCCTGAATTCAGAGCTCCAGAAGATCCAGAAGTGAAAGAGCTGAAGGGGGAAGATTAATCGGTTGTGCTGACAGATTCCTTTCTGACCATGGCAGGGTCATCATTGGATGCATCCCCAAATATTGACACAACTTAAAGAAAGGTTTCCCAACTTGGCAACTTTTAAGACATGTGGACTTCAACTCCTAGAATTCTGGGAGTTGGAGTCCACACATCTTAAAGTTGCCAAGGTTGGGAAGCCCCGATTTAAAGCATAATTCTTATTGAAGGATGATTTATTTTTTTGAAATGTTGGAAAATATATTTTGCCTTTTTTTTAGGGAGTATCTTAAATTCTATCGTGTTTTTTGTTTACTTGCTAAAATTTAATGTCATTATGTTTTAGAATGGATGAGGATATGTTCCTCAAGGTGCTTGATTGTATAAGCAGTACATAATTTATGTGTTTAAATTTAAATTAATCAGGTGAATGACCTACGCAAGGAGTTAGAAAGTCGGACTCTTAGCTCAAAGGGTCTGAAATCCCAGCTAATAGCCCGGCTAACAAAACAACTAAAAGTGGAGGAGCAAAAAGAGGAACAGAAAGAATTGGAGAAATCTGAAAAGGAGGACGAGGAAGAAGAAGAAAGGAAGTCTGAAGATGACAAAGAGGTGGACAGCTAGCAAATTAATGTTTATGTGCTGATTCATTATATGTTAAATCATAATTAAGTTGAATGCTTAAGTATATGAGAGAAGGACAAGGTTGTCAGAATCAGCATTCTTCCTGTCTTGCTTAGACTGAACTCTTAAAAATCACCAGAAACTGGGCTTAATTGTAGTGTGGATGTTCCTTTCTCATAGTTGGTTCCTGTTGGTAAAACTACCAGCCAGAAAAGTATTTGTTTCCATGTAAATATTTGTATTCCTTCAGCAAGGATGATGATAACATAAAAAGGAACTAAGTCATTTATGTTTACATTATGTAAATATAAATCACTGCATGATGGCGCAGTGGTTAGAGTGCAGTACTACAGGCTGACTCTGCCCAGTGCCAGGAAGTTTGATCCTGACCGCTCAAGATTGACTCAGCCTTCCATCCTTCTGAAGTCGGTGAAATGACCCAGATTGTTGGGAGTAATATGCTAACTCTAAACCGCTTAGAGCAGGGGTCCCCAACCCCCGGTCCGTGGACCAGTACTGGGCCGTGGCATGCCAACAACTGAGCCGCACAAACAAACAAAGCCCCATCCGCAGGATACAGGCAGCACACAAAACCACGCCCCCTGCGGTCTGCAGAAAAACCTCTCTCCACGGAACCGGTCCCTAGTGCCCAAACGGTTGGGGCCCTCTGGTTTAGAGAGTGCTGTAAAACGCTATGAAGCTATATGTAAATCTAGGGGTTAGTGCCATTGCTACATTTATATGAATCATACTTTTAAACATAATATATGTTAAAACGTTAAGGTTTTGTTGCTCGATTCCAAATAGTTTATGTTGTCTAGGAATGATCTCCGTAAACTCCAGTGAGCAAACCTACAACCACCTAAAAATATGCCAGAAATACAGCAGTGTGAAAATGTCAGAGCGGTGGCCCAAATTTGCTATAAAAATCAGAACAAAATTTAAAAATCTGCAAATCAACTAGCAACCTTCTGCCTCAGATTACCTCCCATCGGCCGGTACGCTCCCACAGAGTGGGTCTCCTGAGGGTGCCGTCAGCCAGACAGTGCCGGCTGGCGACCCCCAGGGGGAGGGCCTTCTCGGTGGGAGCTCCCACCCTCTGGAACGAACTACCCCCAGAGATCCGGGTGATCCCGGATCTCCCTTCCGCCGCGCCCTTAAGACATGGCTATTTCAACTAGCAGGACTGGCCTAAGGGGTAATTTTTAGTGGGGTTTTAAAAATAATTTTAAAATAACATAGGCCAATCTAATATTTCATTTTAATTACGTTTTTAATTGATTGTATTTTGGTATTTTTTGTATTTGTTTTTATCAGGCTGTTAGCCGCCCTGAGTCCGTAAGGAGAAGGGCGGGATAAAAATTCAATAAATAAAATAAATAAATAAATAAATAAATAAATAAATAAACCCTTTCCTAAAAGCTCACTCGTGCCGAACCATCTTGGCAGCCTTCCAAAAAGCCATTAGGAAAAGCCCCACATGTATCTCCAGAGGGACAGAATCCTACAGCCTTCAGGTTCACCCCAGAGAAGGCCTGACTCTGGGTCCACGTTCCCTCCAATCACTCTCGAAGACCCTAAGTCTCTACTCCAGGGACATGCTCAGAATGATCCTGGAGGAGCCCAGTATGTTGTCCCCTAGCACGACTAATTCAATGCCCAGATACTTGTGGCTAAATAAAGGTCTGAATTTACACGCAAGATTTATTTTATTGCTTACATTGCGTTGGCTATCCACACGGAGAATGCTGACATCAGAGAACGTGACACGTTTCCATTCGAATGGTTTTCTCCAATCTTTAGGAAGAAGAGAGGAAACGGCTAGAAGAAGTAGAACGTCAGCGTCGAGAGAGAAGATACGTTTTGCCTGATGAACCTGCAATCATTGTGCATCCTAACTGGGCAGCCAAAAGTGGGAAGTTTGACTGCAGTATCATGTCCCTTAGTGTTCTTCTGGATTACAGATTGGAAGATAACAAAGAGCATTCCTTTGAGGTAAACTCTTTTCCTCATTTTGGTATTTCAAGAAATCAGATGTTTTGAGTTCCGTCTGCTCCCATTACCTTGGAGGAATGCTTCTTTTGTAATCTAAAGATGGACTTTTTTTGAGTTTTATTTTTATTCTACAGCAGGGGTAGTCAACCTTGGCTCTTTTATGACTCGCGGACTTCAACTCCCAGAATTCCTGAGCCAGCATGGCTGGCTCAGGAATTCTGGGAGTTGAAGTCCGCGAGTCATAAAAGAGCCAAGGTTGACTTCCCCCTGTTCTACAGCTTTGTTTTCTAATGAGAGGGAGTGGCTGTTGCCAGATTTAGAAAAAAAAAAGGATTCTGCTAGGAGATTCAAATTTTGTGGTAACTGTGGTTCAATATTTGGTTAATTTTGACGATGCTGGTTTCTTTTAGAAGTAATACCGTGTTTCCCTGAAAATAATACCGGGTCTTTCTTTCTTTCTTTCTTTCTTTCTTTCTTTCTTTCTTTCTTTCTTTCTTTCTTTCTTTCTTTCTTTCTTTCTTTCTTTCTTTCTTATTTATTTATTTATTTATTTTGCCTCCAAAAGAAGCACCAGGTCTTATTTTGGGGGGGTGTCTTTTATACTCACCTCTGGCACCGACAGCCCCGCCCAGCCGATCCACTTCTTCTGACCGAAGGAGCAGCTTCATTCTGCAACTGCATTCCGGCCTGTATTTCACAGTCAGGCCTTTTCGGAAGGCCTCTGCAGCCGAATACCGAGCTATGGATTCGATCCATAGCTCAGTTCTCAGCTGCAGTGGCCTTTCCAGAAATGCAGGCCTGACTGAGAAATGCAGGCCTAGCTGCGGAAGACGCCTCAGAAGAAGTGGGCCGGCGAGGCCTGGCTGCAAGATAAGTGGGTGCAGGGCGCATGGGGCAGATCCACCCCACCCCACCCCTGCCCTAGCTTGCTTTTTTAGGGTGTGCCTCATCCCAAAACTAGGGCTTATTTTTGGAGTAGGGTTTATATTAGGCCCACCCCCAAAAAATCAAGCTAGGGCTTATTTTCAGGGTAGGCCTTACTTTCAGGGAAACAGGGTAGGTGGAACAGGTTGTCCACACCTTATAACTACAGTTGGGGCTGGCATTTTGATCGCTAAGCGATGCAATCATTAAGCATGTGAGCACACCTGGTTTTACAAACCTTTTACTGAAATCATTAGGCGCATAACAATTGTGTGGTTGTTAAGTGAATCAAGCTGTCATTAAGTAAACCCATCTTCTCAAATTGACTTTACTTGTCAGACGTCCGCTGGAAAGGTCACAAATCACAATCACCTGACTGCAAAATGTTGCAAAATTTTAAAGCAAGACAGTTGCCAAGCATCTGAATTGTGATCACGTGACAACGGAGGTGGTGTGACTGGCCAGAAGTCACTTTTTCTGAAGCCATCATAATTTGTTAAAAGAACAGTCGCAAAAGGAGTGCCTGTAATATTTTCATATAGATATATAAAAGTAATGACTAGTTCTTTCAATATTCTTCCTTCAGGTTTCATTATTTGCAGAACTTTTCAATGAAATGCTTCAGAGGGATTTTGGTGTACGAATCTACAAAGCGTTGTTGTCTCTTCCGGAGAAGGAAGATAAAAAAGACAAAAAGAACAAGAAAGATGAAAAAAAAGAGAAAAAGGAAGAGCGAGATGATGAAAATGATGATCCTAAGCCCAAGAGAAGAAAATCTGGAGATGATAAAGATAAAAAAGATGATAGAGATGACAAAAAGGTTGGTGTCGTTTTTCTGGGAAACAATTTGCCTCTTTTGTATGTGTTTACTTTTTTTTTATATATACACCTGTTACAAAACCAACTTAAGCTGATATTGACAGTAAGTATTTTCAGATTTTGTTTGGTAGGATTTCCCAAGTGAATTTCTTTCCCTTTTTCAGTGTTAAGTTTTAAAAGTAGTATATAAGAAAATGCCATTGTTGCTTTTTCGCTAAGATCTCGAGAGAGTTTTAAAACCTTATTTCCATGCCATTAACCAATCCATGGAGGTTTAAATAGTTTTGCCCAAACATGGATTGTATTAATGTGTTGTGCTTATTTAGAGGGAAGATAAAAGGAAAGATGATTCTAAGGACGATGATGAAATGGAAGACGACAATAACCAGGAAGAATATGATCCAATGGAAGCTGAAGATGCAGAAGATGAAGATGATGGTATGTTGAAGATATTTTGTTTTACGTGAAAAGGAAGCAGAAGTTCCAATCTTGTGGTATAGTTGCATGTAGTATGTGGGGAAAAATGCTTTAAAATTCCATTTATTCATTTAAGAACATTTATATGGCTGCCCAACTCACTCTCAGTGACTCTGGGCGACTTACAAACATAAAAATCTCATGTAAAAAAATAAAAAGTGATAAACCCCTTCTCTACTTTACTTAAACATTATTGAGTTAAAACAAAAAAGAACTGGTATATTTTGGTTTTTGCAAATGGTGTCAGCAGAACTTCCTTTTTTTTTCCTTTTGCAAGAGAAGAGTCCTTATCCAGTTGAGAGATATGTATATCTTTGGAGATACTTAACAATATACAAAGCATTAAAACAAAAACAGCCAAAAAGGAAATATATCACTATATACAGTCATGTGAAAAAGAAAAAAACACCCTCTTTGAATTTTATGGTTTTAAGCATCAGGACATAGTGAAAAATCCTCTGGTCCTTAGCAGTTCTTAAAAGTAGGTAAATACAACCTTAGAAGAACAACAGCACATAACATATTACACCATGTCATTCATTTTACAAAAAGAAAGCCAAAATGGAGAAGCTATGTGTGAAAAACTAAGTACACCGTATGATTCAATAGCTTGTAGAATCACTTTTTAGCAGCAATAACCTGAAGTAATTGCTTTCTGAGTGACTTTTTATCAGTCTCTCGCCTCGTTGTGGAGGAATTTTGGCCCACTCTTCTTTACAACATTGCTTCAGTTCATTGAGGTTTGTGGGAATGAATTTATGCACAGCTTTCCTGAAGGCCCCCACCGCAGCATTTCAGTTGGGAAGATTGGCAACTGTCTTGAAGGTTCTCCACTTGTGAATAATCTCCCTCAGGGTAGAATAATGGACTTTAAATAGTTGGAAATGGCCTCATAACCCTTCCCAGAATAATGGGCAGCAACAATTGCTTCTCTAAGGTCGTTGCTGGCTTCTCCATTTTGGGTTTCTCTTTATAATATAAATGATGACATGGTGTAATGTTCTTCTGAAGTTGTATTTACCTACTTTTAAGAACTACCAAAAACCAGATGATTTTTATTATGTCCCAATATGTAAAACCACAGAACCTGAGGAAGGTATACTTTCTTTTTTTTTTTAATAAAGTTTTATTGATTATTTTTTTTAACAGAATTCAATAGTACTCATTCAACAAAACATGTTGTCTGAGTATCTTATTCACTAATACAAATTAAATTCCTAATCCCTAAATCTTTTCTCTAACCATTGATAAAATAGGTCCCAAGTTTGAAAATATTCTGTCTCTTCTTTTTCTTTCAACCTTAAAGTAAGTCTGTCCATTTCCGCACAGTCTAGTATTTTTTTTAAATTATTTCTTCTTCTGGTGGTGTTTCTTCGCTCTTCCAATATTGTGCAAATATAATTCTTGCCGCTATTATCACATGTAAAATCAAGTATGTACTTTGCTTATCAAGTTTTTCTGGCATTATACCTAGTAAAAAAAATTCAGGTTTATAATCTATGTGTTTCTCTAACATTTTTTCTAACCAAGTGTGAATTTTTGTCCAATATCTCCTTGAGTATACTCAGCATGACTGTATATCAGTTTATATTCTTAAAGAAGGATAGAACCATTGTGAACTTCCTTGTTCATTATTTCTACCAAGAACAGCAGATGTAGCCAACTGTAATAAGAAAAACTATTTAATTTAATATATGCAAGAAATCATGACAATGATTAATTTTAAAATCTAACCTTAATTTTTGAATTCTGCTAAGCTCTTTTGCTACTGTATTAATTTTTTTAATCAAAGTAAATTCCCCCATATTTAAACATCACAGGTTCAATGATTTTTCATGTCTTCCTTTTGCATCTTTTAGTGCTGATGCTATTTGTTCAATAAACAAATATTAAGAAATGAATATATATATATATATATATATATAT
>NW_015386799.1:511489-583630 GCF_001527695.2 Protobothrops mucrosquamatus
CTTCCCAAATAAAGCGATTCAAGTCTCTCTGCCATTCTTTCAGGTTAAGTTCATTTTTTAGAATAGGTATCGTCTGGAATAAAAAAAGAAACTTAGGTAAAATGTTCATTTTAATGGCCGCAATACGACCCAGCAAGGAAAAATGAAGTTTTTTCCACATTGATAAGTCTTTTTGTACTGATTTCCACAATTTTTCATATATATATATATATTGATAGCATAAAATATTTTGAGTATGCTAAAAACTATTATCTGTTTTATAGATAGGGATGATGAGGAAATGAATAGACGAGATGACAGAAGGGAAGGAAATCGACATTGCAAAGATAAGGCTTCTAAAGATAAGGTATATTTTTTATTTATTTGATTTTTATGGTTATTATTGTTTACAAATAACTGAAGATGATGAATGTACTTAATACTCCTTTCTTCTCCTATTTTCTCCACAACAACAATCCTGTGAGGTGGATTGGGCTGAGAGTGACTGGCCCAAGGTCACCCAGCCAGTTTTCATGCCTAAGGCAGGACTATGCAAGCACCTTAACCATTAGAAAGTATTTGCTCCATCAGGCTTAATACTGTTTCATTTCTTAATACTGTTTCCTTTCACCAAAATACTGCAGGTAGATATAACCCCATTATTAGATTGCATTATTTTTTTATTATTCTATTCCCAGTCCACTTTATCCCCAATTTTGGTTCTAGAATGGTGAGGCTGTAGTGATGTAATTTTGTCCTGTTTTGGATTCCTTTCAACTTGCAGATTTCAAGGATATGGATAAGGTTTCTGAAGGATGCCTTACTCCATTTGGCTGATTAACCCACAAATCTAGAAGCATCTGGAAAACATTGATTATCTGGACTCATTAATGTCAGATTTGCACTAGGGATAGGAGAGTGCTTGGTTGTCTTATATGATATTTATGTTGGTACATAGATGGAAAGGCCCCACGTTGCTATTTCACTAAGGAAGATGCTTCAATTCTGTTTAACTTAAAATTTGTGTTTAAAATGAAAACACATTTCCATTCACATGGAATGAATGGCATGCAAATAATTCTGTCCCGTAATTAGTGTTATAATTTGTTTTCAGGAAGTAATTAGTTTAATTACTAATGCTATTTTCCTTTAGTTGGCAGGCAAGAATTGTGACATTTTGGGCTGTCACTTTTTTCTGGTTTTATTTTTTACTTGGTAAAACAAACAGTAAAACAAAATGGAAAGGAATACATATACATACATAGAATAAACTCTAGAGTGAAGATCGAAAGGAAAGTATGAAGATTATGAAAGGATATTTAAGAAAGTCCCCCCCCCAAAAAAAACAATTAAAGGGGGAAAAAAGGGTTGTTGTAGCTCCTCCTCTCCTTTTTTCCCCAGCTGCTAATTTGCTAGTTAAATAACTTTACATGATTTTGGATTAATTTCTATTTGGATGGTTTTCATTATTTTCTAAATAAAAGTTATTTTCTTAAAAAAACTACATTCTAAATAGTTTGCCTTGCTGTGTAATACATTGTATATTAGAAAAGAATTCCTGCTTGAATTCAATTAATTTTTTGCTATAATAGGTGGATATTTTTCATTGTTTAGCTCTGTAATAGTAAGTATTATAATATTGTAGTTAAGATTTCCTATTATAAACTAATGCAGTAAACAAATGTATTCACAAAAAAACGGTTATAATCTGACTTTTGTAGGAAAGAAACAAGACCCAGATGATAACTATTAATCGCGATCTTCTGATGGCATTTGTTTATTTTGATCAATGCCATTGCGCATATCTTCTTGAAAAAGATTTGGAAGAGATCTTGTACACGCTTGGATTACATCTCTCAAGAGCTCAGGTGTGTTATTGTAGCCTTTGCTTTCTCACCATCAGCAACCATTGTGACTGTTAAAAAAAAAAAAAACTTTGTAGCCCATTTATGACTTTTGTAGTGTCCCTCAGTCACATGATCACCATTACAATCAATATGCATTACCCTGTGTCTGACCAGTGGTCCCTACCCCACCCCGCCAAACAGATTGTTTGATGAGAAAGGGATTGCAACAGAGTAAGCTGTTTGCTCTTCTGTGCATTGAAAGCAATGTGATCACTCCAGCAGCAGGAAAGGATCATTCAAAGGAGAAATTGCCTACAGAAATCACTTGCTTTTTTTTTTCCTGCCCACAAGTAGAGAAGAAAGAGAGTACAGTAAGGTGCTTAATTAGAATGCTTATGGCTCCCACACTACAGCATGATCACATTGTTTTCAATGTGTACAAGACAGTAAGCAGGCACTCAAGCATTCATAAGGAGTGGGGAGTGGTTAGGAGACAAAACTCAAAAGGAATGAAACTAGTCTCTTTCCAGCCCAAAAGCAGAATTGTGGTCATGTGGTTTCCCATTTAATGACCGTTTCACTCAGTGGTAGAATTGCCAGTCCCAATTAAGGTCATTAAGTGAACACTCTTCTATGGTCTTGTTGAAGACCAGTCTTATGAGAAAAATATTTCGTGTAAAAAATAAAGCCATTTATTTCAAGTTAAAAATTGTGTGAATTGCTTGTTTCCATCTATTCTACAATATCTTAATTGAATAAGACATAATTTAGGTATTCAACATAATTATCTGTCTTCTTGTGTTAACCTTAGGTTAAGAAACTACTTAATAAAGTAGTACTTCGTGAATCTTGCTTTTATAGAAAACTGACGGATACTTCTAAAGATGAAGAAAATCCAGAAGAAATAGAAAGTCCACAGGAAGAAATGTTTGGTAGCGTATTTTTTTTATTAATCAAGATATTTCAAATCTGGAATACCTTCAGCATACTAATTTAGATTTTTTGTGTGATAGTTATCACTGTCTCTATTGCTGTTAAGTTATGCTTCTAGTTTCGTGGTTCAGAAGTTCATGGTTATTTCATAAATTGAAAGGACATTAGTTGTGAAATGTTTTACTCATTTGTAATGTTTTAAAAATGTTGAGAAAAAGTGTGATATTAAAAAATTAAAAACAAACTAAAAAAATTAGGAAATAAACATAACTTCTCAGGACTATTGATAGCAATTAATAGTAATAAAGATTTTTCTGTTTATTTTGGGTGAACAACAGGCATTAAGCTTCCAGATATTTGACTATACAAATCAATAATAGATTTGTATCAATAAAAGAATAATAAACTAAAATATCAGTAATACATGTTTTTTTAGTAAGGAAAAAAATAAGTACATAAAACCGAATCGGTTGGAGGCTAAAAACATTTTATTGCACTTGTTGGAAATAAAACTTTTGATTTTGTACATTGTAATAATGATAATTCTTAACTCCTATAGGAAACAGGCTGCTTCTACCGTCACCTGCGGTAAAACAAGAATCCAAAACATCAGAAGAAAATGTTGGTCTCATTGTTTATAATGGAGCCATGGTGGATGTGGGGAGTCTCTTGCAGAAATTAGAGAAGAGTGAAAAAGCACGAGCTGAAATGGAACAGAAACTTCAGTCACTGGAAGAAAAAACAGGTGAGAATGAATAATTTTTTATTAATTCAAAAAGGCTTAAGGCATTGTATCTCCAAAAGAATTGGCACCAGACTGGAAGAAGAATGCGTGACAATTTTTCAAGTAATTGAAGGTTGGGTTGGGCTGGGGAAAGGAGAGAACTGCTTCTGCTAGCTGTCATATCATTAGATGCAAGCAAGGAATAGCTGTTACATTTTTTTCCTGTTATAAGCGAAGAAAGCATAATACACAGGTATAATATTTTTTAAATGCATAACTGTACTTCTGATGTGTATGCCAATTCACAAATGGACTTTCACTTTCCGAGTCAGATTAATTGCTTTGCATAGTCTTGCCTCATTATTTTAACTAAAAAGGACATAATGATAGTAAAGTCGTTAGAACCAGTTTGGTTTAGAGCAGGGAATCTTCAAGCTTGGCCCTTTTATGACTTGTGGACTTCAACTCCCAGAATTCCTCAGCCAGCGTGTCTGGCTGAGGAATTCTGGGAGTTGAAGTCCACAAGTCATAAAAGGGCCCAGTTTAAAGACCTCTGGTTTAGAGGTTAAGATATCAGCTTAGAAACCAGAGAGACTCGGTCTTCTGATCCTACTTTAGGCAGAAAGCCAACTAAGTGACTTTGGACCAGTCCCTCCCTCTCAATCCTAGGAAGGAGGCAAGGGCAAACAACTTCTGAGGTCTTGTCAGAAAAACTACAGCAACTAATCCAGGCAGTTCCAGAAGTCAACACTGACTCTAATGCAGGGCTTTTCAACCTTTTCACCCATTGTACCACTTTTAGGATATGGCAACATCCGAGTACCACCAGTTGCCTAGCAAGGTGTCAAAAACTCGACCCAAAAAGGAAAAAAGTGATAAAGTACAGGTAGTCCTCGACTTACAACAGTTCGCTTACTAACTGTTCGAAGTTACAATGGCACTGAAAAAAGTGCTTCCCAAGCCACAGCCGAGCAAGACACCTGCCTGCCCGCCCGGCGGCGCTCTTCCTCCTGTCCGAGGTTTTCATTGTTGTGAGCATTTCTGTTGAGGATTGGCAGCGGGGGTGGGGTGGGGTGTGTTTGGTTTTTATTCCCCCCGTCTGCTGGGTGGTTGCAGCAGGTTTTGGTCACTTCACATGACATTGTGACCGTCATAAATATGAATCAGTTGCCAAGCATCTGAATGTAAATCACAAGACCCTGGAGATGCTGCAACACTCCAGCTGATCGGCGCTTCTTCTGGGCTCAGCGGAAGCACCAGGATCAGTGCTGAGCTCCAGCTGGAGCCTGGCGCTGATCCTGGCGCTTCCGCTGAGCCCTGACAGCCCTGCAGCTCCAGCCATCTCTTGCTCAGGCTTGTGCGGTGCTGTCACCGGTTCAGCTCATTCCCCTCCCCTGCTACCACTTTTCTAAGATGGTCGCGTACCACCTGCCAGGTGCCCATGTACCACAGGTGGTACCCGTACCACTGGTTGAAAAGCCCTGCTCTAAAGCACTGCATGTCCTAAAAAAAACCTTACTAGCTCTGTTTTACAGACTAAGGTATCAGCCTAATATTTTACTCCTTCTGTAATCATTTTAACTTCTTATAGAAAGTTGCAGTTTGAAAGATTACAAATCATTCCATTTTTGCAGATGACGATGAAAAGACCATACTGAATTTGGAGAATTCAAACAAAAACCTCTCTACAGAAATTAAAGAGGTTAAAAAAGAGCTCAGCCAGCTGCAAGAGAACCTGAAGATCTCAGAAGATACAAATCTGCAGTTTGAAGGGCAGCTGACTAAGACCATCAAAGGTTTGGCAACCGTTATGGATGAAATACACACGGTTCTTAAAAAGGTAAAGCTCTCTGTAACTCTTCTGCAAAATTCCCTGAAAATAGGAAAAGCAAGAATGTCTTAATTTGGTTATAGCAGCTTGTCACTGACTCACTGTCTTCTCTTTCCGTAGGATAGTGTGAAGAACGAAGATAAAGATCAAACATCCAAAGAAAATGGAGCAAATGTATGACAAAACATGCTGCTTGCTGGGGGAAAAAAGAATGTTACATAATGTAATATAAATCATGAAACTGGAGTGTATGAAAGTGATGCATGTTTAATTTAGTAGTATAAATACTTTAGTCCAAGCAAGGTTGTATAAAGTTTTATAAATGTGTGAGCCTGCTTCAAAAGATTGCTTGTAATTTCACAGCCCTCGATTTGTTAGACACTCCTTGAGTGAAAATAATTTTGCATTGCAAAATGTTTTAGGGTAAACTTGGTTATAGTTTGAATGCTAATAAAGTTCATCAACTTCATGGAAAATAGCAAGTATTTAATTACCAAAAGTTTCCTTTTAAAATTTAGTGCAAACATTTTTCATTATTTATAGAGATGCCATTCTTAGATTTTATTTCAGACTATTTAGGTTTTTTAAATTAAAAAAAAATCGGGTATATAAATCATAGCATGCTGCTTAATTTTGCCAGTAAAGATTTTTAAATACATTCTTGAATTTTTGTCAGAGTTTTTTCCCTTTGATTTGTGAGTTTTTCTTGGAAGTTCTTACTACTGTTTTGATGCACAGTAATTGAGGAAAAGAATAAGGAAATTATAGAACATTGATGAATTGGGGTTTATATAAAAACATATTTGTTTTATTATGCATATTTTGTAATCCTTGAAATGTTCTATCCCTACATTAATATACTAGCAACTTTTTAAAAAAATTATGAGAATGTACAATTGACTAATACACACCAGGCCAGTAGATGTCAGTCTAATGCTTTATTTGGAAAAATTGCTACTAGTTTTATATTGGCTTTCATTAAATTGGCTATTTACCTTCCCAGTGTTAATTTCTTAAAACTGTCTTCCAATGAAGGTATTATATGCATTTCACACAAGTCATCAAATACCTAAATTTAAGTTGTAACCCAGCATTTTTGTTATGCTAACGACATAATGTGGTATGGAAGAGTATACTTGGGTACAAGTATTTTGAGTTTACTCGGCATGAAAGGAATAACTTAACATAAAACTTGGAATCAGAAGTCAAATAGGTGCTATAATTAAGAAGCTGCCAGATTGACATCAGGTTGTTGGTTGGTAGCTTAAAAGGTAGCTTCTTGGCAGAAGCCTTAAATGTCTCAAATTATTCTGTTTGGGCTCCTTGACATCAAATACTGACCATTGATTGTGAAAGCATTTTGAATAAACACTTCCCATTCCCAATCAAACGGATAATGTTTACATTATTACCTACTTAGTCTAGAAAGCAAACTTTAAATAGTGATGCAACACAATGTCAAGATCGAAAAAGTCATTGCAGATCACATGAAATGTGGTGACATTTTCTCCATTATCCACAAGGTTTCTGTGAGTGTCATCTTGCAGCAAAGTGTTGCAAAGTTTGTGCAATCACCTTGTACAGAGTGTCTGTATTGAAAGACGACATTGGAAGGTCAGGTATTCTGTGGTGTTCCTGCAGGCACTTTCAGCTGGGACAAAACTTCCTTTCTCACTGAAGAGTTGGCTAGCAAGGTTCACTAAGGGCTAGCTCAGTGCATCTAGAACTTTTACCCATGCTGACCAAACATGCAGGGGGAAAGAGGGTTTCCACTCTACAAGGCTGATATACAGTGTTATGCTCACATACTCATCCTGTACCTGTTGGGCAAACCTTTTTTGGGGGGTTCCTTTTGGCCAGCTCAAAAAATGATCTTCAGGGAAAACTCCAACTCTTTAACATGTTATGAATCATACACGTTTCAAAACGGTTATCTTGAAAAGGGGAAAGAGTGTTGATAATGATGTTGTTAGTTGCGAGTCATATCCGACCTATCGCGACTCCATGAACAACGTTCCTCCAGGCCTTCCTGTCCTCTACCATCTTCCGGAGTCCATTTAAGCTCACGCCTACTGCTTCAGTGACTCCATCCAGCCACCTCATTCTCTGTCGTCCCCTTCTTCTATTGCCCTCGATCTTTCCCAGCATTAGGCTCTTCTCCAGCGAGTCCTTCCTTCTCATTAGGTGGCCAAAGTATTTGAGTTTCAACTTCAGGATCTGGCCTTCTACAGAGCAGTCAGGGTTGATCTCCTCTAGGACTGACCGGTTTGATCGCCTTGCAGTCCAGGGGACTTGCAGGAGTCTTCTCCAGCACCATAGTTCAAAGGCCTCAATTCTTTGTCGCTCAGCCTTTCTTATGGTCCAACTTTCACAGCCATACATTGCAACTGGGAACATCTACAACATCTCAAAGAAATGGAAAGAGAAATACGGGAGGACTTGTAAGGATAAATGCAGGAAGGTATGATTGCAACAGGTTAAAAGTAATTCAACTGAAAGAAGACAAATGTAATGGGTCTGGGGTGCTAAAAGAATGCAAATGCAGTAAAGAAAAGAAATGGGGGAGCTGCAGAGGAAATGGTTGGGCTGAGACCCCAGCGTGAAGAAAAAACATAAAAATAGCAGCAGCCTTTGTGTTATTACTGAATAGGACAAGCCAGTAACATGAAAGCCCACAGAATTGCCCCCTGCAGGGTGGCTACATTTCAAAGAAGTGTTGATTTTTCACATCTGGCTCACGTTTTTTTTGATATCTACAAATCCCCGAGTGGATTATTCCTCAGTAACAAGAGCGTACCAATGGACCAGTTTCCTAAAATACCATTTAATGGTAAACAGGAAAAAAAAAATACTGAGCGTGCTACAATGTTTAACCGCATTTGGCTAACTTGGAGGGATACTAATGACCATTTGTTTCTTTTCTGATTTTATAATTTTACAGCAATATTTGGAAATGTGCAAAAGTGCAAGATTAAAAGTAGAGAAACAGGAGGGGTATAAAACAGGCTGCTCTTCATGTACTTTTTCAACTTGATAGTATTAAACTCTTGTTAAATTCTAATTACTTTTTTAGAATGACATGCCAAAAGTCCCTATTTGCTACAGACTAGCAAACCTTTTATTTAGATCAAACGCTGTTGGGTGTGCTAAGTGACTCTCATCACTTTCCTATTTTGATGCTTTCTAAAATAGTTTCTGCGCAGCAGTTACTTTCTATAGATGAGACATTTAAGTTTATATGTATGTTATTTAAGTCTCTTTTAAATTATCTAAATATAATGCAGCTCTTTCTGTTCTCTCAGATACATTGTTTAGTTAGGCATTTTTTTTTTCTGTTTCTCACTTTCTGCCTTCCAACTATCACCCATCATTTCATCTTTTGTCTTTGCTTCTTTTAATGAAATCTAATGAAGTTCTTCAGGCATTCTAGTTAACTCAAAACCATTACGTCTAATCTTTTCCTTCATATAATGATAATGGGACATTTATGCATTATTATTACTTTGTTATTTTTATAAACAACTCAAAGTGGTGAACATATCTAATACTTCATCCTCCTATTTCCCCCCCAACAACAGCCCCTGTGAGGCAAGTTGGGGTGAGAGGCAGTGATTGGCCCAAGGTCACCCAACTGGTTTTCATGGCTAAGGCAGGACTAGAAGTCACAGTCTCTAGCTTTCTAGCCTGTTGCCTTAACTACAAGACCAAACTGGCTCTTTTATTGTGGTTGTAGCTTGTTAGTCTGATTATTTTTATTTCCATTAGTTTAAGCTGCAATTTTGAACTGAATTTAGGTGGGATCCAGCTCCTGTTTTTGCTGATTGAATGGTGCTTTCATATTGCTTATGGGTTATAATCAATTTCATTTTGGTGGTGTTTATCTGGTCATGGGCAGAACAACCTCTTCGGTAGGTGAAATAAAGTATTTGCTATAAATATTTAATTTTTTATATATATAAAATTTTGTGGACTAGCAAAATGTTGTGCACATAGTATACTTGGATTTCAGTAAAGCATTTGACGAAGTAGACCACACCTACTTCTTGATAAGCTAGAAAAATGTGGGATAGACAGCATCACCACCAGATGGATTTGTAACTGGCTAACAAACCGCGCTCAGTGTGTAGTCATTAATGGAATTACATCCACATGGAAGGAAATAAGCAGTGGAGTACCCCAAGGTTCTGCTTTAGGCCCAGTATTCTTCAACATCTTCATAAACAATTTAGGTGAGGGAATAGGATTTCATCAAATTTGCAGACAACACTAAGCTGGCAGGAATAGCCAACACCCCAGATGGATCTTGACAGACTTGAACATTGTGGCCTATCCAACAAAATGAAATTCAATGTAGAGAAAAGTAAGGTTCTACAGATTAGGTGAAACTTCATTCAAAAGCAGTAACTGTGAGAGAGATCTTGTAGTCCTAGTGAACGATCATTTAAATAAGAGCCAGCAGTGTGCAGCAGCAGCCAAAAAAGCCAATACAATCCTTGGTTGCGTAAACAGGGATAGAATCAAGAGCATGTAAAGTATTAGTACCAGTTTATAAAACCTTAGTAAGACCACACATGAAATTGGTCACCACTTTATAAAAAAAGATACTGAGACTGGAAAGAGAAGAGCAACTAAGACGATTAAGGGCCTGGAGACGGAAACATATGAAGAACAGTTGCAGGAATTGGGTATGGCTAGTCCAGTGAAGAGAAGGACCAGGGGTGACATAGCAGTCTTCCAGTATCTAGGGCTGCCACACAAAAAAAAAGGGGGGGGGGTCAACGTATTTTCCAAAGTATCGGAAGGCAAGACAAGAAACAATGGATGGAAACTAAGGAGAGAAGCAATCTAGAACTAAGGAAAAACTTTGTAACAGTGAGAACAACCAATTACTGGAATGACTTGCCTTTAGAAGTTGTGGGTGCTTCATCTGGAGGCTTTTAAGAAAATACTAAACAGCCACTTGTCTGAAATGGTAGGGTCCTCTGCTTGAGCAGAGGGTTAGACTAGAAGACCTCCAAAGTCCCTTCCAATTCTGTTACTTGGTTATTCTGTTAGTTTATCTCCTTTATTTCATAAAACAAGGTCAAATCTTCCTGTTACTTCAGGTGCTAGGTTGGGAAAGTAGGTTGGCAGAAATTGCATCACAATGCAAGCCCTGCCTCTTTGGTGTCAATGTCACAGGCATAAAGGTTGCATTGCCAGCCTGTATATGTCAGCTTGCCTTTTTTTGAGACATGCCCACATCCCATAGACCAGTGTCTCTCAACCTTGGCCACTTGACAATGTGTGGACTTTAACTCCCAGAATTCCCCAATCAGCTTTCGCAGTTTGAGAAACACTATGTAGACCCCTGCTTTCAGAGCAAGCAAGACAAGAGAATCCTCTCCCAGATCTTGCAGTTTCACATCCTAAATAAAATTAATGTTACTGGCAAAACTGCAGCAGTAACATTAATCTTGGTTGCCTACCCCGATCTAGAATATAACTAATTCCATATCCTTCTGTAGAATCCTTCAAGATAGGATGAGTCTCTGAAGCCTGGAAATGTGGTCTAGTGTCAGCTGTTTTGATAATCTCTACTGCATATAACACTTGACCTTTGGACAATGGTTACCTAGTACCATTTTATCCCTGCACTTTCCATACTGAATAAACTTAGCTTCAGCATCATGATTTCAGTGGGAGCTTCATTTGGTGACTCTTGGTAGGGCAGGACAGGAGAGCTTGGTGGAACATCAGGAGATGTTAACCTGGATATCTTCTGGCCATTCATCGTAGGTGTTTGCAAAAAAAAACAAAATAACATGTTTCCTGGTGTATTTGCTGGTACAGCAGGTGATGTCATGGTATGTGGGAATGACGTGGGAGACAGGAGGCAGAGCTGCAACCTAGACAACCATGATACATAGGAAGCCCCTCCAGAAGGAAAAGGGGAATAGAAAGCATTTCTAAAGGGACCTTTCCTAGTTTTCTCAGGAGCCTTTCCCAGTTTTAAAATTATGGAGGACCCCAAAAGAACTTTTGTTTGTGTGCGTTATATTTGTTATTATTCACCATATTAAAATTGTTGCATTCCTAGAATAATTGTTTACTGAATTTGGTTTCAGAAGGCTACTTCATTATCGTGTAAAAATAACAATATTAAACCATAAATATTTTAATAAAAACTATATTTTTAACAAATAAAAACAATGAAAATAGTATCATTGTTTTAGAATTTTTAAAGTCTCTTCCATACTGGCAAGTAATTTTGAGATTAAGGGCCAAAAAGGAGGTCTTGGAGGGACCCCCAGAGTCCTAAGATCACTTTTAAGGAACATTGTTTTAAGTCAGGGGTAGTCAATCTTGGCTGACACAGCTAAGCTGGCTCAGGAATTCTGGGAATTGAAGTCCACCAGTCATAAAAGAGCCAAGGTTGATTACCCCTGTTTTAAGTAATAGAACACAATACTTTTGAAACCACAACAGAGAAGCAAAGAGCTCATGACAGAAGCTGCAACAGGGAGGCTTGAAAATCTGTCTGCAGCTTCCACCACCATTTGTGACCTTCCCAGCCCGCTTCTAACAAGCAAAGTCAGTGGGGGAACACAATTTTAAGGGTTGTATGATTCACTTAACAACCATGGCAAAAAAAAAGTCCTAAAATTGGGCACAACTCACATAACGACCGCTTTGTTTAGCAATGAATGGAAATTCTGATCCCAAAATACCTACAGATCTCCTTTTGTCTATAGCTGCACTATTCCTGGTTTTGGGGGGAGGAGAATAGAACAGAATAGAATAGAATAGAATAGAATAGAATAGAATAGAATAGAATAGAATCCAGTGATGGCGAACCTTTTAGAGACCGAGTGCCCAAACTGCAACCCAAAACCCACTTATGCATCCTCGAGTGCCGGGTGGGTGTGGCCCATTGGGTGGGTGTGGCTCATTGGGTGGGCGTGGCCCATTGGGTAGGCGTGGCTGCGGTAGTAACGGCAGACCGGGTGGGACTAAAATGTTCAATCAATCAATTCCAACTTTGCAAGATCTTTTTTTCCCCGTGAGAAGTTGAAATTGACTGATTGATTGAACCTTTTTTTTTTTTTGCCCACTGCGGCAGAGGCCTAAAGTGAAAAGGTTTTATAAAACCCAGCTGAAGGCCTAGGACAGTGATTCTCAACCTATGGGTCGCAACCCCATTTGGGGTCGGTCGACCATTTCACGGGGGTCGCCAAGCAAGGCTGTCCATTTTTTTCCCCTTTTCCGGCGGGTGCCTTACCTCCCTTGAGCTGGGCCAGCTGGTGGTCGGCCTGCTCCGTCTCTGCCACTTGCCAGCTACGCCTCGGCCGGTGCAGGGGGCGGAACCACGCATGCGTGGCGCTCCCGGGCAGGGAAAGTCCTTGACTTACGACCGGTTTAGTCCTCGACTTACGACCAGTTTAGTCCTCGACTTACGATCAGTTGGGGGTCACGGCATTAAAAAGGTTGAGAACCACTGGCCTAGGACGACGCGTGTGCCCAGAGAGGACTCTGAGTGCCGCCTCTGGCACCCGTGCCATAGGTTCGCCACCACTGGAATAGGCTTTATTTATTTATAAATAAATATTTATTTAATGACGTTACTCCCCCACCTTTCCCCCACCCGTTTCTACTCAGGAATGTTTCATCCTTCTGACCCTTTCTGCAGCTATCTGTTTTTTCTAGGATTGCTTTTTATTCTGCCAGCAACTTTTTCGCATCTTTCAGAGAATCCAATGGTTAATCAACCGCTTGGATACCCCTCTTCTACCTCTTAAAAGTAACTGAGAATCTGCGTGGTCGCCCTCGCATTCACTAGAACGGTTATCTTCCTTCCCTTAGTCATAACCGGGTGGATAAATTATCCCGATTCCTGGCGTGCAATGTAGCTTTCCAAGAGACGCTGAACTCCTTCTGACTAAAGCAGTGTTTCTCAACCTTGACAATTTTAAGGCATGTGGACTTCAACTCCCAGAATTCCACAGCCAGGAGTGCTGGCTGTGGAATTCTGGGAGTTGAAGTCCACATGCCTTAAAATTGTCAAGGTTGAGAAACCCTGCCTTGAAGTCAACTGCTTTCTTGGTTTATTTTTCTTTAAGCTCAACTTTCTTTTGTTTAGAACAGGGGTTCCCAATCAGGGGAGCGAGACGATATTCCAGGGGGTGCGAAAACTTGGCTTTTCAAAATTATAGTGTATATGCATAATTCGTTGCTGTTATTTTGAACTTTTGTAAGGGGTGCAAGAATATATCAGAAGCGTTGTAGGGGTGCGGGGTATAGAAAAGATTGGGAACCACTGGTTTAGAAACTTCTTTAAGTCATTTGTCTACGCTACTCATCTCTTAAGTGCATCTGGATGACATGTTTGGTAATTGCTGGCTGTGGAATTCTGGGAGTTGAAGTCCACATGCCTTAAAATTGTCAAGGTTGAGAAACACTGGACTAAAGGCTAATCGCTCCACTCGATTCCAGGCGAGGCAAACTTTTTGCGCGCTCTGACGCGCTCCCCGACCGCTGCCAACTGTATTCCCACCGGCGGGGACGGTTGCGCCCCACCAGCCTGGGATTCGCTCCAGATGAGGATCCGACGCAGAAGCTTCGGCCGCGGCCGCTCGCCCGAGAAAAGGCCGGCCGCGGGCTGCGTGAGCCCCGGGGGGGACCAATGGCGCGCTTTGGGAACGGGAGCGGAGCGCACTGCAGCGCGGGCCGGCCTGCTCCCCCCCTCACCCTTCCTCCAGGTGCTTCGGAGCGGGGGGCGGGAGGGAGGAGGGAGGCGAGCGAGAAATTCTGGCTCCGGGGCTGCCGAGCCGCTTGGAGCCGGGCCAGCTTTTCCCCGCCCCTTGCCAGGAACAACCCCGTTCCCTTGGCAGCGGCGGCGGCAGCGGCGGCGCTGACGGGCACAACGGGCAGAGCGCGCCCCGCCGCCGCCTCAGCATGTCGCCCTCGCCGCTTCCCCGCCGCGCGGTGCTGCTGGCGCCCAGCTCGCTCGCTCTGGTCCTGCGTCGCCGCCCGCCGGGCTCCCGGGAGGCGGCCGGGCCGGAGGCGGAGGCGGAGGCTGAGGCGGACTGGTGCGAGGACGAGGCGCGCGGCGCGGCCGTCTTCCAGGCGTTCCGCCGCGCCAACGCCGCCTCCCACTGGAACGCCGGGCTGGCGCGCGCCGTGGGGCGGCTGCGCCTGCAGGGCTGGCTGCGGGGCGGCGTGCTGCTCTTGCAAGGGCCCCCGGCGCCCCTGCAGCTCCTCCGCGACGCCTGGCTCCGCCGGGCGCTGCGGGCCCCCAAGGGCTTCCTCATCCGAGCCGTAGGTGAGTGAGCGCCGAGGAGCCGCCCCTTTCGGCCCCTTCGGACCTGCCCGCCGCGGGGCTCGGGGTCCCCCCCCCCGGGATTCCGCCGCGCTTCGTCTGCCCTGCCTTAATCTGGGCGGCGCACCGGGGCTTTTCTGTAAAGGCAAAACGCCCGCCCATCCTAAGGATGCGCGTTGGTTTTGAACCGGCGCAGGGGAGTAGTAGCCCCCTTGAGCGCGGTCCGAAGAGTGTGGGGATTGCTGAAGAGTTTACCCAGGCTCAGGCGCTGCCTCTTGGGGCCTCGGAGTAGTAGAGGCTTCCTCCCCCCCACCCCCCGGAGTCCGGTCTCGGTGGCTTTTCATTGAGTTTCAAAACTCCGGTGAGGTTTTCAAAACTCCGGTGTAACTTCACCTGTGTGTGATGGCCCGGCTTCTTTTTTTCCCTAAATGCTAGGATGAGCGGGAAGGGAGAGGATGCTTTTCAGTTGGAGTAACGCTTCAGGACCACTGACTCTTTGGTGCATGGAGATCGGTAATATAGCCTTAATAAGGATGCTTTGCACTTCCAGGGTTAAGCAATGAAGGGTGGTCAAAAGTCTTAGGTAAGCTATATCAGGGCTTTTCAACCAGTGGTACGGGTACCACCTGTGGTACATTGGCACCTGGCAGGTGGTACGGGACCATCCTAGAAAAGTGGTAGCGGGGGAGGGGAATGAGTTGAACTGGTGGCAGCACCACACAAGCCTGAGCGAGAGACGGCTGGAGCTGCAGGGCTGTCAGGGCTCAGCGGAAGCTCCAGGATCAGTGCCGCTTTCCAGCTGATTGGCGCTTCTTTGGAGCTGTCAAGGCTCAGTGGAAGTGCCAGGATCAGCACCAGGCTCCAGCTGGAGCTTGGCGCTGATCCTGGTGCTTCTGCTGAGCCCTGAAGAAGCACCGATCAGCTGGAATGTTGCAGCATCTCCAGGGTCTTTTGATTTACATTCAGATAGTTGGCAACTGATTCATATTTATGACGGTCACAGTATCCCAGGGTCATGTGAAGTGACCAAAACCTGCTGCAACCACCCAGCAGATGGGGGGAATAAAAACCAAACACCCTCCCACCCCACCCCCGCTGCCAATCCTCAACAGAAATGCTCACAACAATGGAAACCTCGGACAGGAGGAAGAGCGCCGCCAGGTGGGCAGGCAGGAGTCTTGCTCGGCTGTGGCTTGGGGGGCACTTTTTTCAGTGCCATTGTAACTTCTAACAGTCACTAAGCGAACTGTTGTAAGTCGAGGACTACCTGTACTTTATCACTTTTTTCATTTTTTGTTTTGGTCATCAAGTTTTTGACACCTCGCTAGGCGACTGGTGGTACTCAGATGTTGCCATATCCTAAAAGTGGTACAATGGGTGAAAAGGTTGAAAAGCCCTGAGCTATATAACGAACAGCAATTGTATATAATGATAGATAGATAGATAGATAGATAGATAGATAGATAGATAGATAGATAGATAGATAGATAGATAGATAGATAGATAGATAGATAGATAGTAATTGATAACAGAAACACACATTGGTGTGCGGAGTAAATCACAATAATTAGGTTCACCCATTGTGCTAAGTTGTGTGTTGCTTGTGGCATAAGTCATGGTTGTCTGATTTATCATGAAGATGGGTTCCCATAACACTAATTCAGAACTAACAGAACATGTTACACTTCACAACCATGTTTGAATCCACCCCTTTTAAAAATGATATTGGTAACATTTATAAATTGGTTTCTGCATGTAGGGGAAAAAACATCAAAAGCAACACATGATGTTAAAACCAATATAACTTATTTATTTAAAAATCCCTTATCCTGGCATCCAGTGCTTTTTTTTCTAAAAAAAAAAAAAAAAAAAAGGTGCCGGAACTCACACACGTCATACAACCCGCCTTGCCTACCCTACAAGGTTCCATTCAAAAAAGGTGCCGGAACTCCGTTCTGGGCGTTCTATGACAAAAAAAGCCCTGCTGGCATCTATAACAGGTATCAAAAGGCTTCAGACAGGCCATATTATGATAAAAGAGCACTGTAAAAACCAAATGGGGTATAAAACCAACAGGAAAAACAAATAAGCCAGCATTAAAAGTTTAAAACCGTGAAGTAAAACCTGGATTCCTGCTGAAATGCTAGTAGTGTCATGGAGTTCTGGGGAAGCCATTTCAGAGACATGCCTGTCCCCTCCTCTTTCTCTGTTCTTATACAAAAGGGTTGTTGTGGCAGAGGAACCAAATATGGAGACAGCTCTGAAAATCTCGAGGCCTGCGCTGCTTGGTTGAACATTTCCTAACATTATATTAATCTCTCCAGGTTGTATCATCTCTATTGAGGCTATTGGTAGCATATAAACATCCAGGGTAATCTGGAATGGTGGTTCTCAAATCCATTAGCCTGTTTTATCTCAGCAGACTTCTAGGGACTCTGTTTCTTGTTCATGTTTGGTGGGTACTTGAGGCCCTGGGAGTGAGACACATGCAACAATGGTTTACTGCTAGACACAGTACAGTAGACAAAATCACAAGCTGCTGCTTACACCTGATCATACAATCATCGAGCTGGAAGGGACCTCGGAGGTCTTCTAGTCCAACCCCCTGCTTAAGGATGATTACTGGTGTGAGCTTATTCTTATTCTCATTCTTGCTATTTTATAGCTTTTTGTTTGGTAAAAGAAAAACCTGTGCAGTCCACATTTGCACGAAAGCTTGTGTCAAGAGTTTTGTGTCTTATAGAAAATAGCTGCAGTGAGATCAGAGTTTCAATAGGCATGGCAGCCAGGCCAATGGGAAACTTTGAAGACCGTTCTGGAATCCTTTGGGTTCTCTAACTTTCCAAGGACAAACTATTTTAATGGGCACATTGCCCTTGGCCTTGGGGATTATGTTAGTCACTGCCAATACAAAATTGACTAGGAAGTTAATTCCCTATGCATTGAGCAAGAAACAGTCTACATGGCATTGTCATAGTCAGTGCATACATTCTTCTTCTTCTAGTGCCATATCCGTTATTGGACGTTGGCGATCATGTTGGCGATCCTGTTTTTATCAGCAGCCGCACGAAAAAGTGCTGCTGAGTTTTGTCCAAACCAATCCCTTAGATTTTGAAGCCACGGTGTTCTTCTTCCTGGACCTCGTTTGCCTTCAATCTTTCCCTGGAGGATTAAATGGAGTATGCCGTATTTTTCTGGGTGTCGCATCACATGTCCAAAATATTCTAATTTTCGCTTTTTAATTGTTTTGATGATTTCCCTTGGCTTTCCCAGGCAGCTTATCACCTCCTCATTTCTGATCTTGTCAACCCAGCTTACAGTATATGTAACAGCCGCCTGTAGATCCACATTTCAAATGCTTCTAGTCTCTTCAGGTGGCCTTCTGTCAGAGACCAACTCTCTACTCCATAGAGCAGGATATTAAAAACAAAATTAGAGTATTTTGTTTTCTGGGATATTACTGGGGAGATGCTATCCAGTCAAGTATTTCTAAAGCTAGAGAACTGGTAACTCTGATAATTTTTCAGAAGCTCAGACCAGGCTCAAGAATTAACTTTGTGCATTCCATGTATGTGCGATCTTGAAAAATAGGTTTGATTTAAGGAATGGTAGGGCAGCACTCTGAAATACTTTTTTTTTGCCTTTGACTGTGAAACATTGGACATCCCTGCCAGTTGTGTACCAGTTGAACTGGCAAGATGCAAGAGCAGAAGAAGTGGACCTTTTGTTGCTGGCCTCAGCATTGAAACAAGTGAATAATTAGTTGTATTTCCATAGAGCCCCCAATGTCAGCAGCAATATGAACTATGCAGAATGAGGCTGGACTCGTAACATTTTGCAGTCATTGAGATCATGTTGATTAGAATTAGTAGATGTCTTATAGCCATTATATAGAAACCATTAAACGTTGGTCCCAGCCTTCCCCCAGAATTCCTCAGCCTGCTTGCGCAAAATGGTTGGGAGACCTTTAGAGTGTGGTTGTCAGGAATGTTGATGACCCACACTCTTACAGGGAAGCTGTTGATATATGTTTAATAGCATTAAAGCTGGATACAAGCTCCTAAGTTGAGACCTACGGTAATGCAGACAAGATAGATCAGGGGTCTTCAAACTTGGCCCTTTTATGACTTGTGGACTTCAACTCCCAGAATTCCTCAGTCAGGCATGCTAGCTGAGGAATTCTGGGAGTTGAAGTCCACAAGTCATAAAAGGGCCAACGTTGAAGACCCCTGGTTTAGGGTCTGCTGCTTGAGCAGGAAGTTGGACTAGAAGACCTTCAAGCTTCCTTCCAACGCTTCTCATTCTGTTAAATTGTGGAACTCCTTCCTTGTGATGTTTTGCCTATGTAGGAAGGTTTTGATGTAAATTTTACTTAAATAATTATGTTTAGATTGTTTTCATCAATCATTAGATAATCTTTCTCTTTTATAATGTTTTGTTACTTTTTCTTCTAAAGGATTCTAAAGTTGTGCAGTATTGTTTTTAATTGTTTGTTAGCAATACAGGTAGTCCTTGACTTACAACATTCATTTACCGACCATTCAAAATTACTATGGTTACTATGAAAAAAGTGACATGACCATTTTTCACACTTAACTGTTGCAGCATCCCCATGATCACATGATCGAAATTCAGATGCTTGGCAACTGGTTCATATTTATGACGGTTGCAGTAACCCGGAGCCCTGTGATCACCTTTTGCGACTTTCTGACAAGCAAAGTCAATGGGGAAGCCAGATTCACTTAACAACCATGTTACTAACAATAACTGCAGTGCTTCACTTAACAACTGTATAAGAAAGGTCGTAAAATGGGGCAAAACTCACTTAATGTTTCATTTAGCAACATAAATTTGGGGTTCAATTGTCATAAATCGAGGTCTACCTGTAGTGGGGCATGGCATAAACCTTAAGAAATGGCCCAGCCATTCTGATAGCACAGGCTGATCAATATCTTTGATCAAGCAGTTGCGTGTGTGAGGACATGGGGAGGTACAAAAAGGACAACAGGATTTTCATTTGGGGTGAGAGTTAAGTGGGATCTGACTTTGGAGCCTCTGACAATCTCCTGCTGCTGTTAATTAAAAAAGAGGAAAGGCTTGTTATTTGAGTTAAATTATCTCCTCCGGAGACACCTAATAACCTTAGATAAACAACCACATGTTTTTCTATCTAAAAAAAAGGGAAACATATACCTGCAAGTAAAAATAGAATCTTAATTACATTAACTATGTAAGCAGTCTGTGTTGCTTTAGTAAACTATACATTCTGTATAATTCTCAGTCTTAAACCCAGGCTCTTAACCATTTAAAATTATATATATTTTACCTCAGTTGGTAAAGATTGATCTGCTTAAGATTAAAAGATGGGGGGTTAGTGCGTTTTTGTGACACCTACATGTATAGTAAAAGTGTAAGATACATGATTCTCTAGAAGTAAAAGGCAAATGCCAAATTCTTTTGATAAGCACAGAGAACAACTCTTTCCTGGATCCTGCAACTGGATCCACAACGGAAGTCCCTTCTGATCGTTCCTTAGTATTTGTGTCTAGCTGAAAGTCCCAGTAAAAGCCATCCATATCAATTTGCATTTACCATTGTCAAAGATTTCTTGTGTCCAAGGTCATCTGAGCCATGGATGGGCCCATCCACCAAGAGCAATATATATTTTTTTTTTGCCATTTTTCAACCATTTCCATTTTGAGGTCTACTTTTATTTAAATGTAGTATCTCATAAAAAATTCTATGTCGACCAGTACTGAGGACTGGTGATCTTGCTGCAGCTCATGAAAGCTTATGTAACAGAATAACAAAGTTGGAAGGGACCTTGGAGATCTTCTAGTCCAACTTCCTGCTGAAGCATGAAACCCTATACCATTTCAGACAAATGATTGTCCAATCTCTTCTTAAAAAATTCCAGTATTGGAGCACCCACAACTTCTTGAGACAAGCCGTTCCATTTGTTAATTTTCTAGTTGTCAGGAAATTTCTCCTTCGTTCTAGATTGTATCTCTCTTTGATAAGCTTCCATCCATTGCTTCTTGTCCTGCCTTCTGGTGCTTTGGAGAATAGGTTGACCCCCTTTTCTTTGTGGTAGCCCCTTAGATATTGGAAGATTGGTATCATGTCATCCCCCAGTCCTTCTATTCATTAGACTAGGGCAGGCATACCCAATTCCTGCAACTGTTGTTTGTATGTTTTAGCCTCCAGTCCCCTAATCATCTTTGTTGTTCTTCTCTGCACTCTTTCTAGCATGTCTTTTAATAAAATTTATACTGTAGCCAGACTGCTTTTGCCTAATCATTTGATGGTTCCTTATGAATGGAACAATTTTTCTCTGAGGACTTCTAGTTTAACTAATGACAGATAGGTTGGCTAGAACAGTAATTTAGCAATCACTGAGAAATTTATACTTAAACAGAGTTCTCACCAATGCTTTAAAAACATTAGAAGCTAAGAAGAATAAATGACACTTTTACCTTGGTTAATCTTGCTTAACTTGCTTGAGACAAAAAAGGGATTCAGGTGCTTGAGGCATGGCTAAAAAAACAAAGCAGTCACCTGAGTGGCTTAGTTACAAACTTGAATTATTTGTGTGTCCTTCTAAAGTTACTGCAGGAGAGACATAACACAGTGAAAAAAAAAACCTGTTTCATCTCGAGCAGAACTGGCAAATGTTCTGTGTGCCACTTGAGTGAGCAGTTCAAGGCAGTTTAAATATCATTCATGAAGGGGTTTCTGATCGTGGTTTTGTTTGCATCAGATAAATATTTTTATTCTGAGTTGTCTGCTAGATGTAACGAACCATTTCTTCTAATGGACAATCTCCTAAATAGCTAATGCCTTAATAGATGGTGGCTTGAAAAACATACAATAAAAGGTTGGTTTCTTTGCCATATGTTCCATTAATTAAGTCGTTGTTAGTTCTATATACTACCTATTTTTGGAACTTAAGACAGCATGCAGTCTCCATTTTGCTCCCATAACAATCTGGGAAGGATCTGGCTGGGAGAAAGTGGCTGGTTCAACGACAACATCACTCAGTAACTTTTCTTGGCAGGGGGTAGACTTAAACTTAGCTCTCATTGTCCCTATCCAACACCTCCGCCACCATCCCACTTTAGAATATTTCTTACAGGCGGCTCCACAGTCAGTTACAATTAGCTTACCGGAACTCCTGATAGCTTTCCCAAAATAACTTAGAAAAGAGGAATCTGCTTTGTATTACAATGATTGATGATCTCAGATCTATTCAGACCTGGCAAGAAACCTTGGGATGGCCAGGCTCCAACCTCTGAGGCCACACTCTGGGTGGAAAGATGCTTCCTATGAAGAAGTTCGGCTGGTCTTGCAAGAACTTTTGAACTGTGATCACGCCCGTGTTAAATCTTACATTATCAGTTCTATTTCCTTCCCCCAAATAGCGGGCAGATTAACCTTTTCATATTAAATAACCATGATAATAAGGGCCTTCCGGCCCGAAAGAGATTTTGTAGAGAGATTGAAATACATACAAAATACCTACAAGAGAGGGAACAATCTGTTCTCTGGAAAGAAAAGCAGGATGCAAATTAAATGAGCGTTCCCATAATTAAGCTACACGATGGTTGTTTTTATATTCATTATCTCGCTTGAATCTACAGAACCGAGGGGTATACCTATTGCCGCAAAATGTCTGAATTTACAAGGCGATAATTATTAGCAGTTGCAGAGGAAATGTTTTAATGATAACTTGGTACAGAAAAGAAAGCCCACTGTTGTTCTTTAGGGAGAGTTCAGAGTGTTTCCAGATGTTCGCCTGTACCCTCCCTGCCCTGACTTTTTCTTGGTATCCTCCTCTTGAGTCGATATTAGATATGCAATGTAATGTTCTCAGGAGGAAGGTATGTGACTGCTATCAAGCATGAGTTTTTATTACTTCTCCTGTTCAATCAGGACTATGGAGAACTAACTGTACCCTTCAGAGTGGATTGATTCCAAAAATGAAAAGAAACTATACAGTGTGGTTCTTCGAAGTGAAGATTGGTCTGGCGGGAGTTTTAATTTCAACATCTTATGAGCTTGGATCAGCAATGGGATTCAGATGGTTCGCACTGGTTCAGTAGAACCGGTAGCTAAATTTTGCTGAGTTCAGAGAACCGGCTGAATGCACGCTTTTTCCGGAAGTCCAGTCTAGGCCTCGGAGGCCTGGAGGAGGCCTCCCAGGCCTAGAACGGCCCGCCGGAAGTGCGTGGATGCCACTTTTGGAAGTCTGTTCTAGGCCTTGGAGGTCTGGAGGAGGCCTCCCAGGCTTAGAACAACCCACCGAAAGTACATGGATGCCACTTCCAGAAGTCCGTTCTAGGCCTTGGAGGCCCAGGCTTGCATCCAATAAGAGAACCGGTTGTTCAGGTATTTGAATCCCACCACTGGCTTAGATACTAAAATTAGTCCTGTTTGCTTCTGGTTGGCCTTTGCACCTAACTAGCATTTCTTGTGAAAGCATCTATGCTACCACTTATTTAGACCAGGGCTTTTCAACCAGTGGTACAGGTACCACCTATGGTACATTGGCACCTGGCAGGTGGTACGGGACTATCCTAGAAAAATAGCAGGGGAGGGGAATAAGCTGAACAGGTGGCAGCACCACACAAGCCTGAGCGAGAGATGGCTGGAGCTGCAGGGCTGTCAGGGCTCAGCGGAAGCGCCGCTTTCCAGCTGATTGGCGCTTCTTGGGAGCTGTCAAGGCTCAGCGGAAGCGCCAGGATCAGCACCAGGCTCCAGCTGGAGCTTGTCGCTGATCCTGGTGCTTCTGCTGAGCCCTGAAGAAGCACCGATCAGCTGGAAAGCGGCACTGATCCTGGTGCTTCTGCTGAGCTCAGAAGCACCGATCAGCTGGAATGTTGCAGCATCTCCAGGGTCTTTTGATTTACATTCAGATGCTTGGCAACTGATTCATATTTATGACGGTCACAGTGTCCCAGGGTCATGTGAAGTGACCAAAACCTGCTGCAACCACCCAGCAGACGGGGGGAATAAAAACCAAACATCCCCCCCATCCCACCCCCACTGCCAATCCTCAACAGAAATGCTCACAACAATGAAAACCTCGGACAGGAGGAAGAGCGTTGCTGGGTGGGCAGGCAGGTGTCTTGCTCGGCTGTGGCTTGGGGGGCACTTTTTTCAGTGCCATTATAACTTCTAAGAGTCACTAAGCGAACTGTTGTAAGTCGAGGACTACCTGTACTTTATCACTTTTTTCATTTTTTGTTTTGGTCATCAAGTTTTTGACACCTTGCTAGGCGACTGGTGATACTCGGATGTTGCCATATCCTAAAAGTGCTACAATGGGTGAAAAGGTTGAAAAGCCCTGATTTAGACAATGGTTAATGCTTAAGGACACAGGGAAACTAAAAGCAGAACCGCCCAGGAAGTCCTCAACTTATGACCAGTCACTTAGTAACTTTTTAAAGTTATGATGGACTTGCTAGGGGGATACCCATTACCTGGATCCGAAGTTCCAACAGTTGCACCCCTGGTCACACGACCACACTTTGGGCATTCAGTAGGCTGCATTTTTGCAGCAAAACTGCATCCATAGCAAACCATTGGATTACTTAATAATCACAGCATTTGCTTAATGACCATTACAAAAAAGATAGTGAAATTGGGTTAATCACGTGCTTATGACCATGAAGGGCAGGCTCCGTTATGACCATAACTCGTTTAATTGTATAAAATGGCACACAGCCTCTTACTCATCTGTTTCTTTAGGGTTTCCGTGCATCATATGAATCCCTACTATGCAATAAAACAGGTCCATTTTGAAAATCATGTGACCTTTTTGTGACTTTATCTTGTAAATGATTTCCATATGTTTGCTGAGCTCAGAGTAAAAGGTTTTCAGTCTGAAATGTTGGCTCTCCTTCCCCCACCTTGAAACTCTCTTAAAGGGAAGAACAAACCCTGTGTTATGCTTATCTGACCACCTTTAAGTCTCATGTGCGAACCCCACACTGATTTTTTCTTCTCTTTATCTTAATTATTCCACCATCTCCTTTTCTTGGTATTTCATTTTGGTTTTTAAATGTTGGTCCCTATATTACTGCATAAAACACTTTGGCTGTATGTTTCTTCAGAGTTCATGATCTCTTTCAACTAGGAGCAATTTGAAAGGGATCCATGTTCTCCTGAAATCTCTTGCACACTTTCCAGATTTCATATATCTTTTTAGCCCTTTGGGTGTTCCCCCTTAAGATGACCTAGGATTCATCCTAGGATGAATGATTTCCCCATTCTGTCTTGTGTCCAAATTACGATTTACTTTTCCTAAACTAAGAGCCTGGTCACAGACACCATTCAGTCTGAGTTAGTGATGAAGCCATTCACAACTCTTGTTGAGCCTCTCCATTTGTATCTGAACCATGACACTTGGCATCTTATTTCTGTCCAGTAGAGGTCTAAGTGGCTGCCCAAAGTGGCTGCCCAAAAATAACTCCAAAGTGCATAAAATCTGCTAAACTCTGTCACTCATATCCTCGGACCTGAGTGACCAGCTGGGAGCAGAGGCAATAGGTGTAGGGATAAAGCTTGGCAATGGAGCCAGCAAAGGTTACGGTGGTCTAGTCTTCTACTGACTCAAAGATGGTTGGAGAGCACTACATTTTCAACAGTGAGGAAAGAACCTCAGATACAGAGCGTGGAGAGTTGGTTTTAGGGCTAAGTATGGCACTGACACACACATTTTTCCCCACTGTTGCCCGCAATGTTGTTGTCAAGGCTGCTAACATCGGATGTTCTTGCTTTGACAACAGATGAAAATGCAGCCATTTTCTCTATGCTTTTAGAATTAGTTGGTGCTGGGAGGGGGGATTGGGATGAGAGTTCAGTTAGTCATAATAATAATAATAACTCTGCCATGGGAATCCAAGAACAAACTGGGTCCAGAGCTGATAACGTTTTGGCGGGCTGGAGAGCTGGGGAGAAAGCCCCCGCTTCAAGGTAATTGGGGAATGTGCTTTATGACTGTTTATTGGGGGTGGGAATTGTACTTTGTTACTTTGTATCCAGGGGAGGGGAATTTAGTTTTTGGGTTCAACTATGTCAGTGGTTCTCAACCTGTGGGTCGGGACCCCATTTGGGGTCGATCGACCATTTCATGGGGGTCGCCAAGCAAGGCTGTCCGCCATTTTTTTTGTCCGCCATTTTTTTCCCCATTTTCCGGCGGGTGCCTTACCTCCCTTGGGCTGGGCCAGCTGGTGGTCGGCCTGCTCCGTCTCTGCCGCTTGCCAGCTACGCCTCGGCCAGCACAGGGGGCGGAACCACGCATGTGCGGCGCTCCCGGGCAGGGAAAGTCTTCGACTTACGACCGGTTGGGTAGTCCTCGACTTACGATCGTTTTAGTCCTCGACTTATGACCGGTTTAGTCCTCGACTTACGGCCGGTTGGGGTCGCGGCATTAAAAAGGTCGAGAACCACTGAACTATGTAGTGCCGATACTTTGATTCCCGAATAAAAGATTCTTTAAGGTAAACACCGCCTCAAAGTTCTTTTGAAGGGTTTCATCCGTCGGAACCATGACAGTTGTCTTTGCCTCACCCCAGACCATGAGTGAGACAGGCTTCAGTTGTGCTTAGCTGTACTGGTGTTAATCTTTTCTTCCGTTCCAAAATTCACCAAGGGCAACTTCAGGATATATAAAATCAGTTGGGTCTTCTTTCCCATTCACTTGGAGGGAAGTTGTGTGACTGAAGTCACTGGAAACAGGTAATAATGGCAGAAGGGCAATGGGTGGAGCAAATTTCTTGCTGCTATATTTTTGAGCTGACTCAAGAATGCACGGATAGCCGTGGGGAAGCCCAGAGAGTGGGGCTGAAATGGGGCCGATTCAAGTTCAGATCTTGATGTGGTCATAAAAGTTATTGCTCATCCCACTAGCATCTTCTTTAAGCCCGGCAAGATTGTTTTGGAAATATATTGTATATGGGGAGAACACAGACGTGTGCGTCATCTTGAGCTCCTTGAAGTAGGAGTAAATATATCTAAATTGGCGGTAAATGTACTTTATGTACACTATACATGGATGGTTCTTCTAGGAGTATAGTTATTCCTTCACATGTTGTGCCATTTCATGTTTCCCTGATGTAACAAAAAAACAAAAAACCCCAAACCAACAGTGTCTGGTCTACAGCTGATAAATCTCTTTTTGACTCCAGTTACTTAAAGAGATATTAAGTCTAAAATATTTTAAGGTAGGAATGTGGAAACATATTGAATTTCATTGTAGGCTGGATATATAACTTTACTGAAGTTGGGTTGTATGATAGAGCTCTGGACATCAAAATGAGTCAAACCAAATTCTTCTGAGACCCCATAAAATGTATAGCTAAATTTATTGGAACCATGTAAACTTTGAGATCTTGTTACTAATGGGAAGAACCATGAAATGTGAGGTTTGATGTGGAAAGTTGAGAGAAGTATAGGATTATACGGTGCTTTCAGCTTGTAAGAGTGTTTGGGCTGAAAGAATGGGAAGTAAGCTTTCAGGCCATAATATGGAAAATTGAACATGGTGGCTGGGTTGTAAAAGAGCAGCAGACTTTGCAGTCTTCAACGTGAAAGTCAGCCAGGAGCAGCCTGGGAGTAATTTTAGCACGAAGACCAATTGCTACAGATGAATGGCAATTTTTAAAGTCAAAGAAGGTGAACGTTTTTATTAAATACATTATTAGAAAATAATTGTACATTTAATTTCAGTGAAATGCAAATGAATATAAAATTTGTATTCTTCCTTATCCAGTGCCATGTTCTATTCCAAGGTGAAGTGTGAGCCTCACATACCCTGACCAAGAAATTAAGGCAGGTTTCCTTTAATATTCTTGGGGGTTATTGGTGACTTTGTTTTAAACCTTCTCTTAAACAATATATTCAGTAGTTTAGATTTTTGAATCATCACTTTGCTCATTCGCTCTACATGTCAAGATCTCAAAAAGTCTTTTAACTGCAAAGAGTCTCTTCTCGGTCCAAAGTTCATTGTGTTTGACAAGTCTCCAGGCTTTCTTTCTCGTATCCCCCCGTATCACAGATAGTCCATGACCTACAACAGTTCATTTAGGGACAGTTCAAAATTACAATAGCAATGAAAAAACTGACTTATGACCGTTTTTCACACTTACGACTGTTGCATTTCTCACACTTACGACTGTTATTGACCCCTGTCAGCTAGGACAGGGCTTTTCAACCTTTTCACCCATTGTACCACTTTTAGGATATGGCAACATCCGAGTACTACCAGTCGCCTAGCAAGGTGTCAAAAACTTGATAACCCCCCCCCAAAAAAAGGAAAAAAGTGATAAGTACAGATAGTCCTCGACTTACAAAAGTTCGCTTAGTGATTGTTCGAAGTTACTGAAAAAAGTGCCCCCCAAGCCACAGCCGAGCAAGACACCTGCCTGCCCACCCAGTGGCGCTCTTCCTCCTGTCCAAGGTTTTCATTGTTGTGAGCATTTCTGTTGAGGACTGGCAGCGGGGGTGGGGTGGGGGGTGTTTGGTTTTTATTCCCCCGTCTGCTGGGTGATTGTAGCAGGTTTTGGTCACTTCACATGACCCTGGGACGCTGTGACCATCATAAATATGAATCAGTTGCCAAGCATCTGAATGTAAATCACAAGACCCTGGAGATGCTGCAACATTCCAGGTGATTGGCGCTTCTTCTGGGCTCAGCAGAAGCGCCAGGATCAGCCCCGAGCTCCAGCTGGAGCCTGGTGCTGATCCTGGCGCTTCCGCTGAGCCCTGACAGCCCCGAAGAAGCGCTGATCCTGGCGCTTCTGCTGAGCCCTGACAGCCCTGCAGCTCCAGCCATCTCTCGCTCAGGCTTGTGCGGTGCTGCCACCGGTTCAGCTCATTCCCCTCCCCCGCTACCACTTTTCTAGGATGGTGGCGTACCACCTGCCAGGTGCCAATGTACCACAGGTAGTACCCATACCACTGGTTGAAAAGCCCTGAGCTAGGATGACGAAGAGGCTACTGGAATTGAGGAATAAGGAGGTGCCTTACTGTACTTTGTGCAGTTTAAATAAAAACAGAAAGAAACTTGGATGAAGGTGGCATTGCCAGAGAGTGTGACAAGGGTAGAGTAAAGGAGCAGGGCCTGACTAACGGATCCCTTTGCAAATGTTTCATCTGCTTCTACACCTACATAAACTTTCTGAAACTCTCTTTCTGGTGCAGCCCATCGTTCTTCATGGAAGGCCACCTTTCCAGAGAAGGCCAGGACGATGGGAACAGATAAGCTTCACTGCACTCCTATTTAGCTCTCAGCTTCCTTTCCAGGATTGTTTTACATGGTTATGTACCAGACCCTCCTCTGGTTCAGAACTTTTATCAGACAGGAGTTGAATGACTTTTTGTTAATCTGGTTGAAAATTAACCACTTTTTAAAAAAATTCTTGAGGGCCTTGAAATTAAACTTTGATCAAACAAGAATCCAGAGGTAGAAGCTTAATGGATGCAAGCTTGAACTTGTAACAGAGGCTTGTTCTAAATTGTTTGAATTTGAAGATCAGATGAAATTTTCCTGCAGTCACTTCTAAATACCTTGACAATTTTAGCAGTTAACATAAAAATTACATCAAAAACTTTTGATGAGGTGGGACAAGTAAATGAAATAAATGTAGGAAAATGTATATCCTAGATCAGTGATGGCGAACCTTTTAGAGACCGAGTGCCCAAACTGCAACCAAAAACCCATTTATGCATTGTCAGGTGCCGGGTGGGTGTGGCCCATTAGGTGGGTGTGGCCCATTGGGTGGGCGTGGCTGCGGTGGTAACGGCAGATTGGGTGGGACTAAAAAGTTCAATCAATCAATTCCAACTTTGCAAGATCTTTTTTTTCCCGCGAGAAGTTAAAATTGATTGATTGATTGAACCTTTTTTTTTTTTGCACACGGTGTCGGAGGCCTAAAGCGAAAAAGTTTTATAAAACCCAGCTGAAGGCCTAGGACTGGGGCGACGGTGCACATGCCCACAGAGAGGGCTCTGAGTGCCACCTCTGGCACCCGTGCCATAAGTTCGCCACCACTGACCTAGATTTTGATGTCTTATTTTTCCCCCCTGTTCACTTGTGTCTGATTCTTGGAGACTGCCTGAGAAGATCCCTGCATTTTTTTTTACTGCTTCTAAATTATTGCTTCCTTTCTAGGGCTGAGAGAAAGGTAGGACTATAACTCACAGTCTCCCGATTGGTAGCCTGATGCCTTCACCACTATGCTAAACTGGCTCTTTCATATATAATTAGAAGAATCATTTTGTCCTATTCATCAGAGAATTGTTATTTTTACAAAGAGAGTATCTGAGCTTGGGCCCAAAACCAAACATTTGTGAATCTTGCCTTAACTACTTCTTTTACCTTTAACCCAGCTGAATAAACCTCAAGTTTATCAGGCCACTGAGCACAGGTTTGAAAATGCAAGGAATAAAGTTCACATTTTTGTAATCATTTTTTCGTACTTTTTAATAGTGCTTTCTACATTCCTTGATGGTTTTAAATCTACATATTTATTTGTCTATCAATACATACATACATACATACATACATACATACATACATACATACATACATACATACATACATACATACATACGAGTGGCACAAAGAGCTATGGAAAGATATATGTTTGGCATTACAAGTCAAGATAGGAAGACCTGCATGTGGATTAGAACAGGGCTTTTCAACCTTTTCACCCATTGTACCACTTTTAGGATATGGCAACATCCGAGTACTACCAGTCGCCTAGCAAGGTGTCAAAAACTTGATAACCCCCCCCCCCAAAAAAGGAAAAAAGTGATGAAGTACAGGTAGTCCTCGACTTACAACAGTTCGCTTAGTGACTATTCGAAGTTACAATGGCATTGAAAAAAGTGCCCCCCAAGCCGAGCAAGACACCTGCCTGCCCACCCAGCGGCACTCTTCCTCCTGTCCGAGGTTTTCATTGTTGTGAGCATTTCTGTTGAGGATTGGCAGCGGGGGTGGGGTAGGGGGTGTTTGGTTTTTATCCCCCCTGTCTGCTGGGTGGTTGCAGCAGGTTTTGGTCATTTCACATGACCCTGGGACACTGTGACCGTCATAAATATGAATCAGTTGCCAAGCATCTGAATGTAAATCACAAGACCCTGGAGATGCCACAACATTCCAGCTGATGGGGGTTCTTCTGGGCTAAGCAGAAGTGCCAGGATCAGCACCGAGCTCCAGCCGGAGCCTGGCGCTGATCCTGGCACTTCCGCTGAGCCCTGACAGTCCCGAAGAAACGCTGATCCTGGCGCTTCCGCTGAGCCATGATAGCCCTGCAGTTCCAGCCATCTCACTCAGGCTTGTGCGGTTCAGCTCATTCCCCTCCCCAACTACCACTTTTCTAGGATGGTTGCATACCACCTGCCAGGTGCCAATGTACCATAGGTAGTACCCGTACCACTGATTGAAAAGCCCTGGATTAGAAAACAAACGAAAGTATATACAATATCATCAAGAGAGTAAAAGAATGGAAATGGAAATGGGGCTGGTCACATAGCAAGAAGAACTGATGGCAGGTGGACCAAGGCAGAGATAGAATGGATCTCACTTGATAAAAAGCGTCCACGAAAGAGTCCTAAAACAAGATGGATCAAAGACATCAGCAAGTATTGTGGTTATGATATTGGGTCAAATAGTTATTAAGGCAGGACTGCTGATACTTTTGCTATCATTTCTTCTTTCAGTTCTCTCCTACCAGAGGTTGAATGATAACCATCAAGGCTGGGAGTTTTTTTTCTTTTGATGTTAGGGTTAGATTTTTATTTTTTTCAAAACAGGCATTTTTTTCAGCCAGAATATGCATTTTCTGTTAACACTGAAAGCTCTTTAGATTCAGATCTAATGACCATGTGAATGGGTGAGTTCCAAGGAATAATAGAGCTTTAGGCTAGACTGGGTAGTGGAAAAACATTGAGGAGGAAGAAAACTTCAAACCATTTCTATACTTCTGCCAAAACAATTTCATGGGAATGCCTGCAATCTCACCAGGAGTGGAGTTTGATTTGATAGTTTTATTTTCCTTGTATATAACAGTGGCCAGCCAGATGCCTCAGGAATATTCAAAAGCAACAGAAAATAGATATAATTTACCTAACCTTTTTTTCTTTCTATCATGTGCCTTCATCCTTCAGTATTTCCTTAGCATTTACATAGCAAGTTATTTTCATTAATACTACTGGATTCTGAATTCTGTGGACCAAATCAAACAGACCAAAATCAAACAAAAATCTAGTTAGTGACAAGGATTTGTTTTCAAGAAGCAGCATACAGTGATCCTATGATTTTCTTTACATTTTAAAGAAGAAATTCTATACAAGTTTGTTGGATCTAATTTGGTTCTTACATTCATAAAGCTCAACCCAAAACTCCAAATTCAAACTCTGTTCCGATAGATTCAATTCCAGTTTATCTGCTGTCACTCATGATAAAGAATATTATGATGTAATTGTATTGTGATGTAAGATGCATGCTTTAAACTTTTTAACACCTTAGTTTTACATTTTACTCAGTTGCCTTAAGGATCATTCTTTGGTGAAAGGTTGAGATATAAATTTATTAAATAGATCAGTAAATTAAAGGTGTGTGGTGAAAGACACTCCTTCAGAATTTTAACTTCATCAATTATTGTAATAATGCCCAATAATGTATGTATGTATGTCAAGTGTAACAAAGACCAGGAAATTAAGAAAAGTATTAAAAATAAGGGCCAACTATGTTTGATACTTTGACTTTGGTTTTAAATAAGGTACAAGTACGTAACTAATTATTTTTGAAGGTTGTTGAAACATCTCAGAAATATATTCTGCAATTCTCCACTGCTAATGCTTCTGCCTATTTATTTTCTCAGCTTATGATTTTCTGCACACAAAGATATCTGGTTTTACAATAGAATCTAAATGGTATTGTAACAATGCGGGCTGGTTTGTTTGTTTGTTTTTTTTTGGTCAATAAACAGAAATTTCCAACAAACTCAAAAGAATGGGTTGCAGCTGGGGGTGGAGAAACAGAAATCCCTTTGGACCAAATTAAAGCACATCTACAAAACAAAATTGTGTATTTGTGGAAGTAAAAGAGAAAGCTTTAGTTAGACATTAACTTTGAAATGGAATGAGTATTCCTCATTATTCCCCTTCTTAAACCTTGAGTTAATCCTATACTGATGTTAATGAAGATTTGCTTCATTTGACAAAGGAGTAACTAGGGCCTAATAAATCCTGCTGACTAGATAGTTCTCACAGCATCTGTTTACTCTTCCTCCGACTCTTCATATGTTAATAAAGTAAAGAGCTGATCTTACATGTCCTGGCACACATACATTTCAAATCAACAATTAATGCTGTTTGCCATGGGGTGAAAAACACCGTTAGTAAAATTACATATAGTATGGTGTGGCTTCAGAAAATGAAATTAATATTTAAAAACAAGGGTTGCGTAAGGCTGCTTCGTTCCAGGTGCACCCAACCACCCAACTTTTCCTTTTTTGGACAAGTCCCCTGGGTGTTACCTTCCTCTCATCCCCAGTCCAAGGGTGAGATCAGTTTAAAGTTGCCCTTTTAATAGGATAGCATAGCAAACATCATTAGCTATTGCTTGCTTAAAGGCCCTGAAATTAAGCCAGTATTTTGGATCGGTCAAGGTAATGGACATGCAGCAGAGAGATCCAGAGTCAAATTGATCATGTAAGGAAAAAGAGGAGAAGGGAGCCTTAGGTATGCCATATGGAACTCTTGAAGAAAAGATGTATAGTATATCTAATAAATACGTAAATAAAAATATAAATGGTGTATTGGTGATTTGATGAATAATAGATGAACAAACATGAATTTAGCATATCACATGAAGTGGGGCTAGCAATGAAGAACGTGGTATTTGGCATTTGGACCAATTAAATGGCAATGGGTCGCTTGAAATCAGAAGAAACATAAGCAACAGCTACGTAGGAAAAAAAGAAGGAAGCATCAGTTCAAATAAACTGCAATTTGATATAAGGATACTCACTGACTCAGGGCTTTTTTTCTCATAGAACACCCAGAACGGAGTTCCGGCACGTTTTTTGGATGGAACCTTGTAGGGTAGGCAAGGCGGGTTGTATGACGTGTGTGAGTTCCGGCACCTTTTTTTTTTTTTTTTTACAAAAAAAGCACTGCACTGACTTATGACCATTCATTTAGCAACTCTTTGAAGTTACAGTGCCCTGAAAAAAATGACTTACGACCAGTTTCCTTGCATTTACAACTGTCACAAGGTCCCTACAGTAACATTCAGGCACTTGGCAATTGGCATGCATTTACAATGGATCAGGATTTGGAACCTTCCCAGCCAGCTTCTGACAAGCAAAGACAATGGGAGAACCCAAATTTGTTAAATGACCGCCTGATCTGCTTAACGAACATGACAAAAATGTCATAAAATCAATCATGGTTATGTGATACTCAATAACCACAATCCTTAGCAATGGAACTTCCAGTCCCAATTGTGGATCTAAGTCATGGGCTACCTGCACTGACTAGTGAATTATTGTAATAAACATATTTATTTAATCTTTAGTTTTCGTCTGTGATCAAAGACCAAGCCAGACTTGGAAGGAAACTTTATAACTTTGTGTAAAATTCTCAAGCAGTTAGGATTGGGAGATAATTTAATAGGCTTTCTGATTTAAGAAGTTATTCAAATTGTGAATTTGGTGAGCACAAGGAAGTTATCAAAATGTTAGTTACATATGGTCCTAAACCACAGTAAATTATTAAAACCCACTGAAATAATTGCAGCTACCTAGGACAGGGGTCTTCAAACTTGGCCCTTTTATGACTTGTGGACTTCAACTCTCAGAATTCCTTAGCCAGGCACGCTGGCTGAGGAATTCTGGGAGTTGAAGTCCACAAGTCATAAAAGGGTCAGGTTTGAAGACCCCTGACCTAGGACCAACTCCTTGTAAATAATTTAAATCCCATCAATTTCAGTGGGATTTTGAATGTTTAATTTTCTTTTGTGTTATGGATAAAATGTGACTTAGATTCTTTGATGTGTACATGTGCCTTCAAGTCAGTTTTGAATCGTAGCACCTGCCTGGACAAGTCCCTGCAGTTTTCTTGGCAACGTTCTCAGAAATGGTTTGCCTTGGTCTCCTTTTTTTTCTTCCTACAGGTGAGGAGTGGATTGGCTCCAGCAGCAGTTTCATCATCCTTTAATTATCTCTGGTTGTTTATTTCTTTTTCCTCCAGTACCCCCCTTCCCCCATTAAGAGGGAAGTCCAGAACTGGAAACATGTATCTTCAAAGTTGTGGATATCTTTGATGCCCTTAACACTCACTGTGAGGTGGACTTTGATATCTCCAGCAACCTTCAAAGATCTCCTTTAGATCTGGATTAATTATATGCATTTTTATCTTTTATTTCACCAGACTGTGTTTGAAAAAACTTCAGGTGCGGAGTTTGAGGGTGCAGTGCCAGGAGGAAGCATATTTTGAAATGTCTATAAGAGACAGCATACTTTTGTAGAGCTGAAATTTTTATATTTCTGCCTGCATTGATTATCTCGAGGGAAAAATGATGAAAGAAAAGGTTTTAAAAATAGGCCTAAGACCAAAGGTTGTTGTTACTTTCTGAATGATGCTCTGTGACAAAATTGTAATCAGGTAGCCTTCATATTACAAGCTCCTTTTGGAAGAGCCATATTTTGGTCTTAAATGTAACTTGTATTTACCTTTGATAACGTAGAGGTGACATTGAATTCCCACGAAGAACAGAGCTGTTGATCATAACACTGAAGAGCTGAGTTACGCCACATTTGAATTGGAATAAAAAATAGAAATGTAATATCTGCTCAGTCGAGGCACTGCTAATCCAGCACTGCTCAAGTTTCAGGGATTCAAACAAAACATCTCTTTATGTGGGTGAAGTGTGTCTAGAAACTTTTTGTCCATGGTGTATTTTTTTTTATCTGACTCCTGTAATGAAAATGACTTTCCCACATTTGAGTTTCACTCTATGCCCCAAAAATGTGTTATCTGGTTTTGTGTATGCAATTAGCTGCCTTGTATAAATGGGTAAAATCATTTGTGCATCAATTATACATTAATTTTTGGCAAGTTGCCTAGACTGCTTCAGTAAATAAATCCCCTTTCTCCCCTCCCCAATTCCACACACCGCCTCCCCCATATTTTAACAATCAGCAGGACTTGGATTTGGTTTCCGTCATGAATGACAGGTTTCCTCTTTCTCAAGGCCAAAAAAAATATTCTTGGTAAGCTTTAAAGATAAGTTAGAAGTTGTGTTTCATTTCCTGCTAAGATGATGATAAGCAGTATATATTTAGCACCACTTCTTCCTATATGATTTTTTGATGCTAGATTATTCAAGCATATACGGTAGGACTGTTGAAGTGGGGAAGAGACGCTAATTGAAATTTGTACAGAAGGAAAGCTGACTGATTTCTTTTTTAGGAGTATTGGAAATTTTTTGAAGGTGACCCTTTTTATTTCTCAGAAAAGAAATCATGTGGAATTTGCTTATGTGGTGCCAGTTGTTAAGAATTGAAGAAAACTTAAGATTTGCAAAGTAGATACGAATCCATGAAATAATGGTGATGTTCACTAAGCTCTCCATTTCCATGATGCATTCTGAAATGTTCCGGTTAATCAACGGGTGTCAAACTCGATCGCGTCACGTGATGTATCGTGACGGTTTTTGCCTTTGTGGAGCCAGGGTGGGCATGGCCTGTGCATGACGCATGATGCATCTGGGCCACCAGTTTGACACGCCTGGTTTAATCTATTTCCTCTCCCTTGATCCATATTGTTATTTGTCTGCTGAGAAAAAGATTTTGGAATTGTGGTTTGTAGGACCTGATATGACTTCTGTCCAGTGATAGGCTGGGCAAAGAGAAGGCTTTGAGGCCGATGAAATTGTTCTGCCTCTGTTAGGGTTAAGGCCTTTGAGTCAGTTTCCACTATACCCCATAATAACATCAGATAAATACTAATCATGAAATGATTCAAGCCCATTTTCTGCAGTCACTAGAGCAGAGGTCCCCAACCTTTTGGGCACCAGGGACCAGTTCCGTGGAGAAAGATTTTTCCTTGGACTGGAGAGTGCGTGGTTTTGTGTGCTGCCTGCATCTCGCGGATGGAGCTTTGCTTGTTTCCACAGCCCGGTTGCTGGTATGCCACGGCCCGGTACTTGTCCACGGACCAAGGGTTGGGGACCCCTAGACTAGAGCACAATTAGTGTTGTCTTCTTAATTGCTTTTCCTTTCTACAGATATTGGACTGTAATCATAATATTAAGACTTGGTTTCTCTGACTAATAAGGTTGCTGACTTCAGATCAGCAGAGAGAGCCAGCTTCTACTGCAGAGTGAAGATTGTGAAGAAAATTGGAAAATACAGTATCTACCATTCATGTCCATTCAGATATATTGATTCTAAATTAAAAATCAGTTTGCTTGCTGGGATTCCACTACTGTACTCTTTCATTAGCACAAACCTGTGAATCTGAGTCCAAAAAACACCATTATCTTTCAATATGTTTGTAATTTTTCCATCTTGATAGAATTGCTGCTGCTGTTATTTTACATATTTTCCTTCTATTTACTTAGGTTTGGTTTTTTTCCTTCTAGTCTTTGTAATCCAAATCTTGTGCAAGAACAATGCACCAAACGACTGAATCCTTAAACATTTTATATATATAAAAAAACGGTTACAGGAATTGGGTTTGTCTAGATTCTAGACCAGTGAAAAGCACTAGAGGTGACATGATAGCAGTGTTCCAATATCTAAGGGGCTACCACAAAGAGGAGGTCAACTTATTTTCCAAAGCACCAGAAGACAAGAAACAAAGGATGGAAACTAATCAAGGAGAGAAGCAACCTAGAATGAAGGAGAAATTTCCTAACAGCGGGAACAATTAATCAGGGGAATAGCTTGCGTTCAGAATTTATAGGTGCTCCATCACTGGAGGCTTTTAAGAAGAGATCGGACAGCCACTTGTTTGAAATGGTATAGAGTCTCCTGCTTGAGCAGGGGGCTGGACTAGAAGACCTCCAAGGTCCCTTACAACTCTGTTATTCTGTTATTTCCTATGTAAGGAACTTTTACAATACAGCACTGAGAAAATAAATCATCCAGAAAGAATAAAAACAGTTAAGGTGTCCTTTCCAGGTAATTGTGAAACCAGTTTTGTTTACAGTAATCGGTTCCATGTGTGTTTGTGTGTGTGTGTGTACTTGTGGGTGCGTGCTTCTATTTCATACAAAGCAAGTGGACCCTGATTTATATCCCTGGTAGGAGTAACCTAGCAACGTCACTGAGGAAGTTATTCTCTGGAAGCTCTCTCAGGGCATTCTGTTAAACATAAGCGAAGCAATTGGTAAAACAGAGGTCAAGAACCATTTAACAGCTTCTTCAAAAGGGACTATTGTTTTTTGTTGACTTAAGAAAAGTGATCTCAGAGATTTTTTTTTTAAGCCTTTAGCTGTAAATTGTGAGAGAAGATTAGAAGATTAGCATTGCTGTAGTTTCTAAGTCCAAATTGTATCATGTTGCTTACATATCTTAGAAAAGGGTCTTATAACAATCTCTAAGCTAACATATAGGTTGGATTCTTCATATAATTTCAGGAAAGGCTTTGTCAGGTGGGTGTTTTTAAAATATGAACAGAATAAATAGAGATCTGAAATACTATGCACTTCTGTGCTAAGGATTTGAATAAGTGCATTTGCCTACATTATTTCTTTCATGAAAGTTAAAAGATTTAGAGTTGTACAGTTACCGATAACTGCAGATGTTGTTTAATCCAACCTTCTACATACACAACTGCTTTTAAAACTTCTTTTAAAAGAAATTTTCTTCACTATCAGGAAATTTCTTCACTATCAGGAAATTTCTCCTTATTTCCAGGTTGAATCTCTCCTTGATCAGTTTCCATCCGTTATTCCTTGTCTGGCCTTCAGGTGCTTTGGAAAATAGGTTGACTCCCCTCCTCTCTGTGACAGCCCCCCAAATATTGGAACTTGTTTCCGATTGCAAAATTAAGGATGAAAGTGAATGTGACATGTCTCTGAATTTCAAGCCACATCGATTCCTGCTCTTCAAAATTTGTGGAAATCCTTCATAAAAAAAAAAAACCCGTACAACTGAAAAATGGGCATTTTTAGAATTGTGAAATGTCAGTTTGGGGTTATTTTTTTCACATGCTGAGAATTGTGTAAGTTGTGGTCTGGAAGTAGCTTGCTCCCAAGAGGCTTTCTACCACCAGAAGGAAAATATTTATAGCTCAGGATTGAAATGAGGGGTCCTTGATGCTCTCTGAGCTTCTTTTTTTTCTTGCAGATATTTCATTACTAGGTAACACCATCATACTAGTAAGGAGTGGGGTTTGCTCTCAGTTTATGTTCTACTGGCTTGCCCTGTCAGTGTTGATGAGTGTAGTCTTCTTTCACTGGGCTGTTTGCTATTTACCTTCTTCCGCAATTCCTTGTTTGGGTATTGTTTACTTCTTGATTGTTGGTCTGATGTTAGGGTTAGAATATAAAGTGAGAGCAAACCCCACTCCCTACCAGCACTGCTAATGTTACCTAGTTTGGGTAATAAAACATCTGCAAGAAAATAAATCAAGCTCAGAGAGCACCAAGGACAACTCAAGAGGCTTTCTACTCCAATTCTTACACTTAACAAATTCACAAAAATGTAAACAAATATCCCTCCTCAAATGTTTAATTTTGACACGTCATCATAATCTCGTTCTAAAATGTTGCTTCCTGTTGTGCTCAGCTGCAGTCTTTTCCTGCAGAACTGGCAGCAGGTTTTATTAATATTTGATTGATCATTAGCTATTTTCTGTCCATTTTTTTCAGACCAACTTTAAAGCTTAGCTTTTGAAATGGCAGCGGGGGGAGGGGGGAGGACAAAATATTCAAAAGTACAGAAATTAATTTTTTTGCTTGTGTCTCCCCTCCTCCCCTTTTTTTCATTGTAGGTGATGTCTCTCCAGTGCATATGAATCCAATTTCCCAGTCTCAGTTTGTTCCCTTGGCAGAAGTCTTGTGTTGTGCTATATCTGATATGAATGCAGCTCATATTACAGTTACACAGGAAGCCTTATTGCATCAGTTGGGAAAACACTACCCAGGTAATCAGCTAAATCAAGGGTTGTGGATATTGAATCTAAACTTTCACTTCAGGCTGCAGAGAGCAGAGTGTAATGCTGGATACTGTCTGGGAACGGGGAAGCCATTTTAATTCCCTTTGCATATCAAAATGTAAAACAAAAGTCTCCTAACTTGCTTTGTGTCATCCTAAGAGTGGTAATATAAACCTGGAAATACACATTGGAAGCTTCCTTGGTATCACTGCCATTTTTGCAGCTCAAACCTCAAAGTGACACCAGCTCTTCCCAAGATACACATAGTGCCTCTGTACCCAGTGAGCACATGGAGATGTGCAGCCTCTTCCCACACATTGTGATGGCAAGAATAGCTCGTTTCCAGCAAAAGACATGTCAGCATCTTTCTCCTCTCCCTGTTATTTGGCCCTCTCTCAGCTGGCTACCCAGCAGTGACTCCAGAAAATTGTTCCCCTGGCTGCAAAGTGCTTCCAGATGTTGCTAAAAGGTGCTAATAATGACATATAAAGCCATATGTGGCATGAGACTGAGATTTGAGGGACCGTCGTTCCCTGGTTACATCTGCCTGTCCCATCAGATCCAGCAGGAGACGCATATTACAGGTTCCGTCTATTAAGGTGTGTCATCTGATGGGCTCTTTTCCATCCTGGCACTTTTTCTTTGGAACATCATTCCCTGGAAATTCAGATTGGCCCCTGACTTTAGGAGAAACTGTTAGCAATGGTGAGCCTTGCAAGTAATTGTGCAGATAGGCATTGACTACCAATCCTAACTGAGACGAAAATTTCTATTGCTAAGCAAGACAGTTGTTTTGCCCCATTTTACAACCTTTCTTGCCACAGTAGTTAAGTGAATCACTGCAGTTGTTAAGTTAGTAATAACAGGGTTATTAAGTGAACCTGGCTTCCCTCTTGACCAGGGGTAGGCAACCTTGGCTCTTTTATGACTCGTGGACTTCAACTCCCAGAATTCCTGAGCCAGCATGGGGGAAACTATGGCCCCCTCATGACTCGGGGACTTCAACTCCCAGAATTCCTGAGCCAGCATGGCTCAGCTTGGAAACCTCTCCCTTTCTCCTCAGCATGGCTGGCTCAGGAATTCTGGGAATTGAAGTCCACGAGTCATAAAAGAGCCAAGGTTGCCTACCCCTGCCCTCGACTTTGCTTGTCAGGTCGCAAAAGGTGATCACATGACCCCAGGACTCTGCAACCATCATAAATATATGCCAGTTGCCAAGCAGCTAAGTTTTGGTCACGTGACCCTGGGGATACCGCAGTGGTCTTGTGAAAAACTGTCATAAATAATTTTTTCCAGTGCTGTTGTAACTTTGAACTGCCACTGAAGGAATCGTTGTATGACGAGGACTATCTGTACTGAATAGGATGTAGGCTAGGTGTTCACCTGCGGACTGTGATCATTTTGTGTTTGAGTTTTTAATAGTGGTTCTAATGCAGTTGTGCCTTTATTTCTACTTTTTGTTGGTTTTAACTGTTGGGAGTCACCTAGAATCATGCATGTGAGATGGACAGCTATTCAAGTCAAGAAAACATGTTACCTAACACAGAGGTCACTGAATTATTAAGTCCGGGGTTAGCAGATAGCTTAGGGAATACATCCAATGAAAAGAAAACCTCTTAGTTCTAACAAGAGAGAGTAACTTTGTTTGCTTTCATGGCCACCCAGATTTCTGCAGTCCAGTATAACCCTAGGATTGACCAAGCAGTTTGTTCCCTAGCCCCAAAAGCAGTTCCAGTAACTTGCGTGGTAAAGTATTATGGTTCTTCCGCTTGATGCTTTTAAAAGAAGTTCAGGGTCAATGAACATGCAGTGAATGGGTCTACTAATCACAAGCTTCCATTGGAAGAAGCTGTGGTCTACCTACAGTAGGTCATTTGCAATGTTTATTATGTATTTGCTGCCCTCTCTTGTCCAACTGGGAGAAAGCATCCTACTACTGGCATTTAAAGATAAAATCTATGCCACATTGGACTCCTGAGTATACAGTTGTTTCCATATAAAAGCTTGAAAGTGTACAATCCAAGAGGGATCTGGAACATTTTAATATGAAGTGCTTTTGTTTTAAATCCCGGTCAAGATACTCCATTTTATTTATCTCTTTCCCTTTTCTTTTTCATCACCGTAGTCAAACTCAGTGTCTTCAACAAGCAGTGAGTATCTTTATTGCTTGTGGGACTGTCCTGATAGTTTTACCTGTATTTAGGCATTTTTATAGCAAAAGTTGTGCTGTATAAAAAAAGAAAGCCTTATATTTTTTCCAGTTAGATGCAAAATGTAACTTAAGTATATAAATTACAGATCAGCTCTATTAGTACAGTTGAATTGCAATAAATGAAATTACATTCCAGCCAGCTCAAGATATTTTTATGCTCCAGTTGAAGAATGTGTGTTTCCCCTCCAGAAAATATAATTTGTTACTTAACATATCTCCAATCAGCTTCCTGAGAGGGTTACCTCCATCAGCCTAAAGGTAGACTAAGGGCCCAGATTTTATTATTGCTAGCAATTTATGAATATCGTCTGTTTATGGGAAGTTTGAAGCTTTGTGAATGCACTTTAACTTGCATTTTGAAGCACTTTTTTGAATTCAGATCCAAAGTATAGCTTATGGTATATGCTTTACCGCATTTTTGCAATAGCAATCTTTTTCTGATATTAATTTGTTCATAGCCTTCTGTTATTTGATTTTCTTTATGATGCAATTCTTTTCCTTAATAGACAGCATGGCCAGTGGGAATTACAGCCCATCACACAGTGGGGGAATAATATCAACTTAAAACTCTTATTTGGTCTTTTTGATTAGGAATCTTATCTGTGTGCAGTAAGGGTTTCAGATTTGTTTTTCATTTTCTAAAGACACTGTATGTGTATTTATGAATAAAGAAGACCTCATTGAAACAAATGACATTTAATTCTGGGGGAAAAAACATAGGATTATATTAGCATAGAGGGCCTTTTTCATAACTTAACTGTGAATGCGAATATGGCTGGAATCTAAAATATATGGCTGGAATCTAAGATATTTTAAATGTTGAATGAATACTAATAAAGATTTTTATCCTTATTCTAGGTATTGCAACTCCCACCCATGATATTCTCTATAGTACTCTTGGGATGCTAATTAAAGAGCGAAAGATATACCATACTGGGGAAGGATACTTCATAGTAACCCCAAATACCTATTTTATCTCTGGTAACAACAAGAGGGCCTTACTGGAAGACACATGCCTTCCTGAGCCTTCTTTCACATACCTGTTAAGCATGGAAGATGCTGCAGAGCTGACACCAGATCCTTTGCCTGTTGTATCGCATTGTAGATCCTGTTACTGTTTCCTTGGGCACAACGAAGTGAAACCAACAAAATGTCAGGAATTAGTTAGCCAGGAGCCAAACGGGAAAAGTCAAAAAGATTCCTGTGAATCTTCAGTTCCAAAACCAAGTACAGAGTCACTTGCTGATGGAATCACCCACCCAGTACTTTCTGCGAAGGGAAAAGATAAGGCTAAAAAGTTTAGTCTTAGCCTCTTTTGGCGCAACACTTCCAAGAAAGAAAAAGCTAAGAAAGGCCACTCTACATTTTCTGCTCAGTTTCCTCCTGAGAAATGGCCAGTCAGAGACGAAGAAAATTTGGAGAACATTCCGCGGGATGTTGAACATGAAATCATCAAGCGCATCAATCCCGTATTGACTGTTGACAACTTGACTAAACATGCAGCACTAATGCAGAAAATCGAAGAACAGAAGAAGTATATTAGCAAAGGAACCTCTACGGAAGTACTAACCACGAAGCACAAATATATTTCAAAAGCACACAGTTGGAAAAAACAGAACAAAGCAGCAAAGTGTCACCGAAAGGGGCAGCATATTAAAGAAAAACGAGGGAAATATAAAACTAGTGAATTGGTACTGGCTGATGGAAATTTGGCGAGCTCTGTTGAACATCCATTATGTCCTCTTACAAGTGAAATGATGGTTTGCAATAGAGAGCTGGCTGATGATGCATTAGATGTGGAGCCTCACTTTTTATATAAAAGGGAAATTAACAATCCATTTCAAGATATTCCAAATAGAAGGAATAAGTCGTCAAAAGGTTATAAAAGTCAGAAAAAATGTGACATAAACTCCAAGGCTGTTAGATCAGAGAGGCATTGTTCATGGTCCCAGTCTTTAGATTCCTCAAGAACCATGGACTGTAAAGCTAAAGTCTCTCTCTCTGGGAAATGTGATGCTGAAGATGAGAAAAAGAAACACTCAGGTCGCCAGCAGTGCCAAGCTTTACGAACAAATGGCACACACAGATCCTTGGCAGAGAGAGCCACTTGTAAGTGTAATCTGCAAAGAGGGACAGACTCCCAAAATACAGTGGAGATGCAAGAGGCTTCTAACATTTACCCTACATTCAGAAATGAAGAAGAGAAAAAGCATCCAGAAAAATCTATTCAAACGCACTGTGATAAAGCACACAGGTGCAATTTACCAAGTCAGCATTCAGATTGCCATCTTCCCACTGATGCAGGTATTATCTGCCAATTTAAACAGGCGGAAGGCGTTGCTGCACACAGACAACAGGATTTTAAGAGTGAGATACAGTGCAAGAGCACAAGCACATGGCTTGAGTCTGTGAATCCGCAGTACGAGGGATTCATTTTTGATGATCCAGTTCAGTATCAAAAAGTGGATAACGAGGGTGCTTATAGTCCTCTGTATAATGACCTTGTCCAGGAAGAAGAAATTGAATCATCCAAATTGAAATCTTATCAGCTCCGATATAGAGTGGAGTCAGAAAAATGGAATAACTTAACAGAAGACACGAATCCAAAAGTATTGGAAAAAGAAACAGCTGATCCTGCCTTTCGAAGCTACCCAAATGATGCAGATACTGTTGATACCTACCAACAGGAAGAAAGTGGTTTTCTTAGTCAGAATAAATCGAAGGATAGCTTAAAGGAATATGATAAAATGAACTTTGAAGGGGAAACTTGTATGTGCCATCAGGTGTCTTCTAAAAACAACGAAGAGAATGAGGGTGTTTATGATCAAGGTCAGAGAACTGATAATACCGTGCAAGAAGTGGACAACAGAACTTGGGAGAAGTCAGCAAACCAAGTGGCTATGGAAACAGCTTCCTTGGTGTTGTCATCCAAAGACTGGCAAATCAAAACAAACCTTGTGGGAATACGACAGTCATTTGATAACACAGATGACGCTCCTCTAGATCGGGGAATCCAGCATGACCAAAACCACTTGCACGGCACAGGAAACCAGAGTATAACAGGAGATAGTGGGATAGATTCTCCCAGGTAAGGACAAACATGGGGGTGCTATTTCTATTGCACACCTCCATCTATTATACTTAGTCTGGGTCTTCAAAGTTAGGCATACTGGAAAAAAATGTTAATTGAATTGTTGAATTTGATTTTTTTTCATCTCTACCTACTCATGAACTTAGTCCATTAACTAGAGCAGGGCCTACTGATCTGCTCAGATAACATCACTATGGCGAGAGCTGCTTTGATTGCCAGTTGGCTTTCAGTTGCAAATCAAGGTGTTGGTTGTCACCTTTAAAGTCCTACTGCCCTGACACCTGACCAGGCTTGTGTTTCTACTTGTCCAATAATACCTGGTAGGAAGCGTACGTTTCAAATCCATCCTGAGGAATTGTCTTTTGTCAGGGATCACAAGACATGCATTGCCTTTTCTGTTATTGTCTCTCCTTTGAAACAGCACTCTCCTCAAAATTAGGTCACCACCATCCCTTTTGCCATTCAGGAAAGTCTGTGGAGATTTTCAACCATGCAGGGTGTCAACGCTGCAAATACTGTATATTTTTGCTTTGACAATATGCAGAACTGTCTGGTATTTTTAGAGTTAATGCAGAGCAGAAGAGGGAGGAGGGAAAAGCTCGGGAAAGAGAGAGGAAGGGAATCTTTGACCTTCACACTAATTGGATAACTGTGATATATGACAGCTAATTTAGGGAGGGAACATGCTGATAATTTAACTGCTCAGAGGAAGAGAATTTAGATCTTAGCATACCTTCGTTCCGTGCCGACATTTTGTAACAATAAATGACTTTTAGGAAAATCATGCCTGGAAGTTCTTTGAAGTGTTTCATTAGCCGGAACCATAACACAGGGCATGGTTGTCCCATATCTGTTTTCCCCCCAAAAGCAACTGGACTTTCCGGGGTGTTTTCTTTGAAAATGTTTCGGTTCAGAACCGAAGAAACCTCTTGGGTGAGAAGTGAAATGTTTTCAAAGAAAACACCAAGAAAGTCCACTTGTTTTTTTGGAAAAAACAGATTTGGGATGTAGGACTTGATAGTACGCATATATCATCCTCCCCTAGCAATATGTGACTCTTGTTTTCCTGATTTTTTTCCCCTCATTGCGTTAACAAATAGGAAGGTTTATTGTTGTTACTGGATTTTGGTATGTTCAGCTATCTTAAAGTAATCAGTCAATATATACTGTAGCTCTCATCACAAGCCTGGATTAGGCTAGTTGTAGGTGGTGGGAGTATGTTTCTACAACCTGGGAAACAAGCATTGAGAGAGGCAATTTACAAGTATTTTGGCTGCAATTGGTATTTCAGGCCCAGAAAACTAACAAGATCAGGCAGGATGGATATGAACTGGTTACAGTGCAACAGCCTACTGCAGGGGTCCTCAACCTTGGCAACTTTAAGACTTGTGGACTTCAACTCCCAGAATTCCACAAGTCTTAAAGTTGCCAAGGTTGAGGACCCCTGGCCTACTGGGTTATGTTCCCCGATACTTGGAAAAGTATGTTTTCCAAGGATTTGGGTAACTTTATAGAACAGCATGTAAATATGGAAAACATTCTATATGTGAACATTTCTGGAAGCTAAATGACTATAAAACTATATAAAGAAACCTTAAAAATGAAAGACTTTTAAAAGGATTTTTGGATGAACCACCTTCATACAGCCAATATTTTTTTTTCTAAAAGCTTTGGCGTTGTCTGATATTTTTTTAAGAACATTTGTTATGAATAATGAGCTATGGATCAGCCTCTTTGTGAATCTTTTGTCTCAAAAATACCATTCTTTCAGAACACAAAGTATGGTATCTGCTAATTCTGTCATCTCTTATGGACTGAAGAAAAGAAGCAGCTTCCTCAAGAACTTAGAGGAGATAGAGAAGATTTTGCACGGCAGAAACTCTCTTACCCCAAACTCCTTGCTTCAGTTGACACCAGTGATGAATGTTTAATTTTTCCTCCTTTTTTAATCAAGTTTGTAAGTCTGTTTGTAAATCTAATGATGTATTTGCTGTAAATGTCTTAAACTAACACATGTGCTAATATAGCTAAGATGTTGGCTATTTCTTCCATAAAATGTATGAATACTTTGTAATAAACATTTTTACTGTTTTTTACTGCTGTTTTTGATAACAATAAGTTCAGATCCTAGTAACTTCAGGGATGGCACAGTAATGATTTGACTTTGCTTTTTGCGATTTTTTTCCTATTGTTGTTGTTGTTGTTTATTTACACATCTGAATGATTATTCGAACCCAATGTTTAAAGTGGGGCATAGGGGAACTCACATTTTTGAGAGCTGAAAACAATTTTGAAGAGAAAATACTATACACTACTTGCTAGTTAGGATCCTGAAGAGGAAATCATAGGCATATGTATAAAAACCAAAACATTTGCAAGTAGAAATTGTAAAGTTAGATTTGTATATCCTAAGAAAGTCAAATCATATTTTAGATCTTAGATACATCTAGAATGTGCCCAATTTGTCCCTTCAGTGTACCATGGATACCCCACTAATCTTCTTCAACTCAGGCAATTAGTTATCTCACTCTTGGAGAACTAAGAAAAAAAATTGTGTGTTTATTCATTAGTTTATGTGAAATACATTTCTTTTAAAATAAAGCTAGATGTATTAGGATGGTTATTATTATTACTACACACAATATGATTTTTCTCCAATTCTTTGTCTTCTGTTCTACTATCCCCTGGTATTGCCACATCAATTATCCACGCTGTCTTCTTTTCAACCAGTTAAATATTATGTGTCATGAGCCAAGACTTTTATTAGTTTTCATTTAGGAATCCCGCAATATTTTAATCTGTTCATTCTTGATGAATTTTTAAACCCACTAATTTTTCATTACAGGTAGTCTTCAACATGTGACCACAATTGAGTCCAAAATTTCTGTTGTTGAGAGAGACAGTTAAGTTAATTTTGTCCCATTTTCTTGCCACAGGTGTTAAGCGAATCACTGAAATTGTTTAGTAAGTAACAAGTTTGTTAAATGAATCTGGGTTCCCCACTGACTTTGCTTGTCAGGTCACAAAAGATGATTACGTGACGCGGGACACTGCATCATAAATACATGCCATTGCCAAGCGTTTGAATTTTGATCATGTGACCATGGGGTTGCTGCAGTGGTCATAAATGTGAAAAATGGTCATAAATCACTTTTTTCAGTGACATAACTTTGAACAGTCACTAAATGAACTGTTGTAAGTCAAGGACTACATAATTTTTACAGATGTTCCAGTAAATAATTTTGGCGACTGTGTTAGATTGTTGTTTACAATCAGTTTTGTGTCACCTTGCATAAACTCATATATGATCCATGTTTCTTCTGCTTCTTTACGCAATATATATTTTGAATCATTTGATAATTTTTCAATTCTGGCCTCAATTGCATTAATTCAAATAGTTTACTCTTGGGCAGCCAAAATCAAGCTTTCAGTTTCTTTAATGTTCCAGTTGTAAGCCATTGACAGGTTTTATCTTTATACACTTTCCCCTCAATTTTTTTGTAGTAATTGACCATGTAATGCTTTTCCTTGTCAGCATTCTGTTTGTGTTTTTATTACATTATTTTGATACTCATCTTCTGTTTTCTGTACATTCATTAAGAAACAGTTTTCATTTGAATCAATGCTTGTCTTTCATATAATCAGCCAAGGAACACTTATTATTAAGTTACCATCAAATATAAATGCCTTCATTTGAATCACATTCCAGACCTTTCAGCAAAATGGTGGTGGATAAATCATATTTTTCAGTGATAAAAGTATTGCAAGTTCATGCTAAGAATATTCCTGAAATAAAAATATAATTTTATGTGAAAATATGTAGAGTAGATGCAAAATAAAAGCATTACAAGTATTCCTCATTTAGCTACTACAATTGGGACCAGCAACCCAGTTTTTAAGCAAAATATTCAGGAGGTGCGGCTGCTCATGATCTTCTTTTGCTTTTTACAGACCTGCCAAGGTCTAAAATGCAAGAATGGTCGTAAAGTCACCCTTGTAATTGTGAACTGTCACTGTCTGAGGCAATCACTAAAGGAGGAATATATGTAGCTTGTGGTTCAGCCTGTGGTGTGAAAACAGCCACAGTGGGTTAGTTCAGGGCTTTTCAACCAGTGGTACGGGTACCACCTGTGGTACATTGGCACCTGGCAGGTGGTACGCAACCATCCTAGAAAAGTTGTAGCGGGGGAGGGGAATGAGCTGAACGGTGGCAGCACCGCACAAGCCTGAGCGAGAGATGGCTGGGGCTGCAGGGCTGTCAGGGCTCAGCAGAAGCGCCAGGATCAGCGTTTCTTCAGGACTGTCAGGGCTCAGCGGAAACGCCAGGATCAGCGCCAGGCTCCAGCTGGAGCTCGGGGCTGATCCTGGCGCTTCTGCTTAGCCCAGAAGAACCTCCGATCAGCTGGAATGTTGCAGCACCAGGGTTTTGTGATTTACATTCAGATGCTTGGCAACTGATTCATATTTATGACGGTCACAGTGTCCCAGGGTCATGTGAAATGACCAAAACCTGCTGCAACCACCCAGCAGACGGGGGGGGGGGATAAAAACCAAACACCCCCCACCCCCCACCCCTGTTGCCAATCCTCAACAGAAATGGTCACAACAATGAAAACCTCGGACAGGAGGAAGAGCGCGGCCGGGTGGGCAGGCAGGTATCTTGCTCGGCTGTGGCTTGGGGGGCACTTTTTTCAGTGCCATTGTAATTTCGAACAGTCACTAAGCGAACTGTTGTAAGTCGAGGACTACCTGTACTTATCACTTTTTTCCTTTTGAGGGGGGGTTATCAAGTTTTTGACACCTTGCTAGGTGACTGGTAGTACTCGGATGTTGCCATATCCTAAAAGTGGTACAGTGGATGAAAAGGTTGAAAAGCCCTGGGTTAGTTCATCCACACATTCCATTTGCTGCAGTGCAGATATGCCCCACTAACAATTTCTCATGGTTTTCTTCTCACAACTTGGTCTTTGTGTTGTCTTGTCAGCAGCACCCTTGAAGCAACAGAAGTCCATCTAATGCTTTCCACTATGAAACCAGCATTTAACCTATTTCATCAGAAAACCTTCCAGGGTACATTTTCAGAGAACTGGGCTGCAGTTGGGCTTGGCCAGACTGTTTTGGCCAAATCCCACCAACCCTCCTCTGACTGTGACTGCCAGAGAACCCAGACCCCTCCCTGATGCAGCCCATACTTTACTCTCTCTAGTTCAGATTTGGAAATACCGACCTTGTGAAATATGGGCTCTGCAGACTCACTTGATGGCCTCATACTCATACACCAGGAGTCTTCAAACCTGACCCTTTTATGACTTGTGGACTTCAACTCCCAGAACTCCTCAGCCAGGCACGCTGGCTGAGGAATTCTGGGAGTTGAAGTCCATAAGTCATAAAAGGGCCAAGTTTGAAGACCCCTGTCATACACCAATACTGGCTTGCACTGGGGCACCTGTTTTCTTCCAGGCAATGGTTTATAATAAAGTTTTAACCCCCAGCTAGGAGTGTGCTGTGTGAAACACGAGACTCCAAATTGTTCCTCCACTGGAAGAGTGAAATACAGAAGTTGAGCTGTGAACAAAATAGGATAAGGGATAGTAGGGGAAAAGCATAGAACACCTGGCTCACTCCAACCTTCCAGAATAATAAATAAGATGAGCAAGAGTTGATCAACTTGATCTGTATTTATTCAATTTTTATCTTGCTTTTATTAGTTTTTTTTATAAATAACTCAAGACAGCAAACTTATCCTATACTCCTTCATTCTTCTACTTTCCCCACAACAATAACCCTGTGAGGTGGGCTGGGATGAGAAAGAATAACTGATCCCAAAGTCACCCAGCTGGCTTCCATGCCTAAAACAGGACTAGAACTCACTGCCTCCTGGTTTCTAGCTGGTGGCTTAATTACAAGAGAAAACCGATTTTCCTTACTACAAAATTGTGGTTTGAAAGGGAAAGGTTTTTGAGGGAGAAATATGGGAGATGGAAGGGAAACAGGGCCCGTCTATGTAACAGAAGCTCAAGGGCATATAGATCACAGTGCTGGCTAGAGGAAAGAATAAAGGATTAGGAATTAAATATGTATTAGCGAATGTAAACTCAGCACGTTTGTTGAAAAATTATTACTGAATGTATGGGGGGAAAAGCCAATAAAAACTTTCACACAAAAAATCACAGTGCTGAAACTGACCACCTGCAAGCAGTCCATTTTTAATGCATCCAGCATATAAACCAGGGGTCTTCAAACTTGGCAACTTTAAGACTTGTGGACTTCAACTCCCAGAATTCCTCAACCAGCCCTGATATAAACATTGGGCAGAGCTTCAACTGCATGGTCGCAGACAGATATGATACTGTTGTCCCAGGAATGCTGGGGATTCTTAGACTGTTGTGCTCCACCCAATTGAGTTACCCCAGATGTAGAGATCTTTGCAAAGCTTTAGTCTACACCAGGGGTCCCCAACCTTTGGGCACCAGGGACCAGTTCTGTGGGGAAAGGTTTTTCCACAGACCTGAGGGTATGTGGTTTTGTGTGCTGCCAGCATCCCACAGATGGGGCTTTGCTTGTCTGTGTGGACCAGTTGCTGGCATGCCCCGGCCGGGTACTGGTCCACAGACCGGGGGTTGGGGATCCCTGGTCTACACAGAATACTTGATGCTTTGGAATAGATTCCCAATCAAGCATATTGTCCATTTCAAGGTGAGTTCCTATACAGTTCTTACAAACTGTCCCTTTAAAGCAGGGGTCCCCAATCTTGGCAACTTTAAGACTTGTGGACTTCAACTCCCAGAATTCCCCATGCTGGCTGGGGAATTCTGGGAGTTGAAGTCCACAAGTCTTAAAGTTGCCAAGCTTGGGGACTCCTGCTTTAAAAGAATAGTCATAAATCAGTCTTACCCCCCTCCCTTCTCACTATAGATAGGAATCTGCAATTAGCTTGTTTTCTGTTTACCTTTATCCCATGGAAATTGTCCCATTGTTGATAGTTTTCTCACTTTTCACATCCCGTTGGTTCAACACTTTCCACGCAGTTTTGTTTTCATATAGTTTTACTGCTTATCATATTTCATTAATATACCATTTGTCGTCGTTTCGAGATTGGTGTGCTCCTCTTCCCTCTCCGACAAGCTGGCTACATCAAGCCTGAGGAGGCACCCCGTTTTAAATAGAGCAAATAGGAGGCTATTTTATCAACGTTATGGAAACCTAAACCTACCCACCTTTTCCACGTAACCCCTGCCGGTTGTGCGAATCCTTTTGTTAGAAGTAAGTCTTCATCCTGGTTCATCCAAACCGGGAATAAATAAGCAACATGGCGACTGCTTTGGGAAGATGGTTACAGTTTATTGCAGAAGCAGAAAGATGGTTCTTCAGGAAAGAGCAGAGGAGAGAAGAAGGGCTGAGCACATGGGCAGTAGCTTTTTATACCCTCTCTAGCTTCTTGTTTGGAATAGTTTCCTCTTCCTGTGGCATGAACTTTGAACTGAGTCTGAGTGCTTTTCTAAGCCTTAGTATCTGTGGTTCAGTCCTATTATGTCCCAAAAGTCATCTCCTGCTTCCCTGGGGATGGGGCTAATGACTCTTAAGAGTTTGTCTTCTTGAGTTTCCTGGCTCCAACCTTCCTGATGGTTTTACATTTGCATTTGTATAGGGCTGGCTCCTGCTTGGGGCAAAAGGATGAGGCCAGGGTTGGTTTTTGGTTTTAAAAAATCCTTTTGAGGAAAAATATATATTTTTTCTGCCCTTTTAATATTTCCTTCTCTGGGCTAACTTCCCTCAATTTCAATAGATCAGTGGGAGAGCTATAAAAAAAAAAACCTCTTCGCAAGCGTCGAGGTGCCCCCTCCCTTCCCAAAGAAAATCATCCGACAAAACGCCTCCAGCCCCGGGTAAGCCGGTTCCCAGCCTCTCTCTCTCACCTCGGACCGCGCAAACCTTGGCAGCGACTCTGCAAAGCCTCCTCCGCTTTCTAGCTTGCGGGGAAGGGCTTGCCCTTCTTTCTTTCCCTCCTGCACGTTTTCCAGTTCCTATCCACTCGCCCCCCACGTCCCCTTCGGGACGCGCCGAAAGCAGCCCCGCTGCAACCCAGAGGCGGCCCTTCCAGAGGCGGCCCTCCAGCCGCAGAAACCCGGAGGGCCACGGCGGCTTGTCGGCTCGCCTTTCATCTGGGTGCGGATGACGCCGCACCGGCAGCCCCGGCGAGGCGCTTTGCGGGGCTGCCGGCCGCCGTCTCGCCCAGCGCGGCTGCGCGCTTTCCCCGGCGCCCCGCCCCTTTTCCTCCGCAGCGCCGGCGGGGCGGAGCTCTTTCCTTTCACGCCGGCCTCGGCCTCGAGTAGCCGCTTCTGCCATCACCTCTGCGGGGAAAAGACGCAGGAAATGCCCGCGGCCCCCCGCTTCGAGTCCCAGAGCGAGGACGACATGGAGCCCGAGACCCCCACGGAGCCCGAGGCAGCCCCGCACAGCGGCCGCCCCAAAAAGAGCAAGGTAGGCGCCCAGGCCGGCGGGCCAGCCAGCCTCGTGGCGGCAGCGGCTGCAGCAGCGGCCGGGGAAGGAGGGGCCGAAGGCGGGGCAGCGGACCAGGAAACGACGCGGCTGCGCCGGGAGCCGAGCGGCCTGCTCGCTGCGTGTCGGCCTGGCCCGGCTCCGGAAGCGGGGGGGGGATCGGGGCTGGGGGGGGCGGCGGCGGGTGCTTTCTGGTCGGAGGGCTTGCGTCTTTCGTCCCCTGCCTTGGGCTTTCTTCCTGTACAACAGGGGTAGTCAACCTTGGCTCTTTTATGACTCGTGGACTTCAACTCCCAGAATTCCTGAGCCAGCTAAGCTGGCTCAGGAATTCTGGGAGTTGAAGTCCACGAGTCATAAAAGAGCCAAGGTTGACTACCCCTGCTGTACAACAAAGGATTCTTCCCCCACCTCCAGTGGCGGATGTACCAAGACGAGGGGCTCGTGTTTTGCTCTCGTTTCTTTCCCACAAAAAAGGTTTTCTGAGCCAGGTTTCACGTGCCGTCTGCGCGCAGATCTAACAAGCTTGTTTATTTCCTTCGTCCTTGTTCTAAAAGTACGAACACGTGGAGGAGGAGCGGAAAGGCCGGAACGCATCACTCCGCTTTCTTAAAACGCTAACCCAGGGGGTCTTCAAACTCGTCCCTTTTATTGACTCGTGGACTTCAACTCCCAGAATCCCTCAGCCAGCGTGCCTGGCTGAGGAATTCTGGGAGTTGAAGTCCACGAGTCATAAAAAGGGCCGAGTTTGAAGACCCCTGATTTAAATGCTAATTTCACCCGACTTTGTAGTGGCCAACTTGTCAAACTGACAGACTTAAGAGAGCTTAGAATTTCAAGGTTTATGTAGATCAGCACGTAAAATAAATAGTATGCATGGCAATAAATGCATTAAATACAATCATTTTATGTATAAACTAAGGTATTTGTAATGAAAACCTTTTTTTTGGTTATAGAAAACGAAGAGTTAGTAAAAGGCCCTGTACAATATCCTGTACATTTCCATTTCTATATATTTCTACTTTTTTTCTGAATATTTTCAGCATTTCTAAACATTTTACATCTGGCTAATTTTTTCCTCTCTGTATAAAGTTTCCTGTCTTGAGAATTGCATCCATATTTTGGGTGTCTGTTAGGGGATTGATTCCAAGAATTGGAATCAAAATACATCTGGAAGGCCATTTGAGTAAAAGGAATATCTGGGTGAAGGAAATATAATTGTCTCATTTAAATATATAGCACTGTGATAATTTATTGTTTTAAACTTTTAATATCCATCTTTGAGAATATATTTTAATGCTTTAATTGTCAGACTTGGTTGCTTAAAAATAGTAACATATTCCTGAAACATTGATTATTGTTGGTTTTGGCAATGAACAAAAGAATAATTTGAAGAAATCACTCCTTTTGTTTCCTATATTTTTAATAATTCTATTGCAGTTTTTAAAAAGAAATAGAGAAAACAATGTACATAAGCCAATTAAAATAACCTTTTAAAATTTAAAACATTTTTCTTTGAATGTCTTATTTTTTTAATTTGTGCTTCTTCTGTTTTTACTGTAAGGTGCACAGATTGGTGTTGAGTTGGGCAGCCTTGTATATTTTTAAATTAAATAACATAAAATTAGTTATTAAGTTATAGTAACAAGTGAAATAAAAAGAAAAAAAATGAAATCCCAAAAATGAACATAATAAATTGATAAACATCACTTAGATGCATTGCATATTTCACTATATTGAAATATGCATTAAAACCGTTCTTGTAAAATGCTGTATTATGAAAACTATGCCAAATGGAAAAATGTGATTTGTTTAATTAGTAGAAGTATAGCTGTTCTAAAACCTGATGGGTTATGCATTTTTTAAATCTCGTCTTTCATGTCTAGGGCAATAGTACATTTTGTGGATGGACCATTAATTACCATTTAATGCACAGAGCAGGCAGTTCTGGATAATCTGGACATAGAGCAGATACAAACGGATTTGGTCTAGGTATGAATTTAAAGCACCCGTGTCCCAAGCAGATGTGTGTCAGGGTAGGATTTGGGGGACCCGGGCAGTGGCCATTGGAGCAGCAGAGATGAGGGAAAAGAAGATGGGAGAGGAAGGGTGAGCTGTGTATACCATGCTTGGATTCAGCCATGGTGGTTGACTGCTAAAGGAAAGGCAAGGGTTGCAGGTTGCCTGGGCCAGTTAGATGTGCCATACTTGAATTCAGGTTTACTGCGAACGGTGTAATAAAAAAAAGGATCTGAGGAGCATAAAAGTAAGAGAGGGCTGGGAAAGTCAGAACATAGGCCACAAAAAGGAAGAGATGTGCAAGTCATGCCCTGCTCAGTGCCCTAAGACAGGACTTTTCAACCTTTTCACCCATTGTACCACTTTTAGGATATGGCAACATCCGAGTACCACCAGTTGCCTAGCAAGGTGTCAAAAACTTGACCAAAAAAAGGGGAAAAAGTGATAAAGTACGGGTAGTCCTCGACTTACAACAGTTTGTTTAGTGACTGTTCGAAGTTACAATGGCACTGAAAAAGTGCCCCCCAAGCCACACCCGAGCAAGACACCTGCCTGCCCGCCCGGCGGTGCTCTTTCTCCTGTCCGAGGTTTTCATTGTTGTGAGCATTTCTGCTGAGGATTGGCAGCGGGGGTGGGATGGGGGGATGTTTGGTTTTTATTCCCCCCATCTGCTGGGTGGTTGCAGCAGGTTTTTGGTCACTTCACATGACCCTGGGACACTGTGACCGTCATAAATATGAATCAGTTGCCAAGCATCTGAATGTAAATCACAAGACCCTGGAGATGCTGCAACATTCCAGCTGATCGGCGCTTCTTCTGGGCTCAGCAGAAGCACCAGGATCAGCGCCGAGCTCCAGCTGGAGCCTGGCGCTGATCTTGGCGCTTCCGTTGAGCCCTGACAGCCCCAAAGAAACGCCGATCAGCTGGAAAGTGGCACTGATCCTGGCGCTTCCACTGAGCCCTGACAGCCCTGCAGCTCCAGCCGTCTCTCGCTCAGGCTTGTGCGGTGCTGCCACCGGTTCAGCTCATTCCCCTCCCCCACTACCACTTTTCTAGGATGGTCCCGTACCACCTGCCAGGTGCCAATGTAGCACATGTACCCGTACCACTGGTTGAAAAGCCCTGCCCTAAGATCCTTACAGGTTTTGTCTTAGTCAAAACCCAGAACCACCATCTTTGAGTCTAGCTAGTGTGTAATTCAATTTGTAGTGTTTGTTTCAGATCCCAAACAAAACACATTTTCCATTTTATGCATCCTGTCTACCCTAATAATGTAGCAACATGTTTGTTGCAGCGATTTCCGATCTGCTTAGTTTCTTCTGTATAAAATTATATTCCTAACGTTGTAATAAATATTTGGAAAGTGATTTGTGGGGGGTTTGAAGAAAGTATGTCTAATAATTTGAATATTTTTCTTTAATGTTCTTGCTTTACAGAAGAATAAAAAAGATAAATCAGAAAAGAAGAAACTGAAAAAGCATACATTAGTTGAGACTGAATTATTGGATTTGGACTTGGAGCCACCAAAACCAAAGAAAATGAAAAAAAAGAAAGAAATAGCTGATAAAAATGAAGATGCAATTGCAAAATGCAATTCAATATTTTACATGAGTAATGGGGTAAAGCACTCAAAAAAGGAGAATAATTCTAGTGAAGATTCACATACAGAATGTGAAAGTGATCAAGAGCAGGTAAGATTATTTATTCTCTGTACTAAATATCCTTTATTTAGAATGTTAATACTATGAAGAAGAACAGAAATTTTACAGCTATGTCAGGGCAAAATGTAATCCTGGTGACTCATTACTGTAATCTTTATGTGCATTTCTATTTGAATATTTTTGAGATTATAAAAACATGATTTTATAGACTGGGGGTTTGAATAAATTAGCATAGAATCAGGCTGCATATCTCATTCTCTGATTTCAAATATAGTATGTTAATATTGCGACATAGAGCCACTTTCTTACGATGTTTACTAATATATAGGTAGTCCTTGTTTTAGTGACTGATTATGACAAATGATGAAAAAGTAACTTTGTGACCAATCCTTTGATAATGACCTTTACAGGTCTGTAAAGCAAAGAAAAGCTGAAGTAAGATCATCAGTACAGTTATGGTTTCACTTAGTGACTGCTTCACCTAATGACCAAGTAGCCATTACTTGTTCCCAGTGGTCTCTAAATGAAGACTGACTACACTGCAACAAGACATATTTATTGCCGTGCATCTCATTGAAATGTGACTTTTCTTGGGTGGTTATACAATAAAAACATAAAAAATAATTACAAAAATACTCTAAAATTAAAACATAAATAATATTAAATAAAAAAACAGGCTAGGGAGAGAATAGATGTTATATGTAATCTAACCACCTCATTAAATCTTCTGTGAGACCCCCTAAGCCGGTTGACATAACCATTTTTTAAGGGAGGGGTCCAATCTCATCTCAGGGTGGGAATGATGTTCCACAGAGTGGGTACCATGGCAGAAAAGACCCATCTCCTGGATTTTGCCAAACATAGTTGCTTAGGACAGGGGTCCCCAACCCCCGGTCCGTGGACCAGTACCGGGCAGCAGCATGCCAGCAACCGGGCCACACAAATAAGGAAAGCCCCATCTACAGGATGCAGGCAGCACACAAAACCACACCCCCTCCGGTCCGCGGAAGAACCTCTCTCCACGTAACCGGTCCCTAGTGCCCAAAAGGTTGGGGACCTGTGGCTTAGGAGACAGGGCCTGGAGTATGCATCTCCTGATGGACCGGATGTTATGGGAGATATAGTTGGAAAGATGCAATTCCTTAGATAACCTGCCCTGTGCCATGAAGGGTTTTAAAGGCCAGAAGCAGCACTTTCAATTGGACCCAGAAGCAGACTGGCAGCCAGTGCAGCTTGCAGAGCAGAAGTGTGTGCCTTTCTGGGAGCACACACAACTGCCTGCACCGCTGCATTTTGTACCAGCTGAAGCCTCTGCAGGCTCATCAAAGGCAGCCCCAGGCAGAGCACATTACAGTAGTTCGCCCTGGAGGGGATCAGGGCATGAGTGACGGTGAGCAGAGCCCCTTGATCCAGCAACTCCGTACATGGTTAAGGAACTGCGAATCTTCAATACTAAGCTCAGTAGACCAGTGATGCAACTTAACAGGCAGGTTCAGATGTTTGTTAAACATAGGCAGTAATCAAATCCTAAAGCTATGAAATAATAGATCTCTGTATATTAATACCTGAAAACAACCTTTTAGAATTAGCAGTGTTCCTTTGTCATATTCTATATGGTGCATGCTACCAGGCAGAACATATCACGATACAATTATTAGTATTTAATAATAATAATAATAATAATAATAATAATAATAATAATAATAATAATAATAATAATAATAATAATAANGTTAAACTAGACATACCCAATTCCAGCAACCATTCCTTATATGTTTTAGCCTCCAGTCCCCTAATCATCTTTGTTGCTCTTCTCTGTACTCTTTCTAGAGTCTCAGCATCTTTTTTACATCGTGGTGACCAAAACTGGATGCAGTATTCCAAGTGTGGCCTTACTAAGGCATTGTAAAGTGGTATTAACACTTCACATGATCTTGATTCTATCCCTCTGTTAATGCAGCCCAGCACTGTGTTGGCTTTTTTGGCAGCTGCAGCACACTGCTGGCTCATATTTAAGTGATTGTTCACTACGACTCCGAGATCCCTCTTCCTACTCTTTGTATTTCTGATGTTTATCTTTGGTGCATTTTGTATTTAACATTGTTAGCATGTCTTGTGTTATTTATTTACACACACACATGCATGCATACATGCATTATTACTCTGTAAAGAAATTATAACAATAGTTGCATTTAATTTTTCCCCCCTGGGAATATTTGAAAGTGTGGGTATTGAGTGCTGTAAATGCTTTTTTCTTTCAGTTCTTTAAATACTTTTTGGGAATTAAAATCTTATACTTTCTGTAACTGCCTTTTATTTTTGTTTAAAACAAAAATTAACAGGAATTAACAGCAGAACAAAAGGAAGGTGCTTTTGCCAATTTTGATATCTCTAAAGCAACTGTTGATCTTCTGAAAGGTATACCCATTGAATGTTTTCAACCGAAGCAAATTTACACTTATTTTCTAAATCTGGTAGCCTGATAATCTCTGCACTAGAGCAGGGGTCCCCAACCCCCGGTCCATGGACCTGTACCGGGCCACAGCATGCCAGCAACCGGGCCTCACAAACCAGCAAAGCCCCATCCGTGGGATGCAGGCAGCACACAAAACCATGTGCTCTCTCCATGGAACCAGTCCCTGGTGCCCAAAAGGTTGGGGACCTCTGCACTAGAGGATTTGATGTTAGCAGATGAGAATCAGTATAATTGAAATATTCCTAACTTCATTGATGAGTTACTGTCTGAAAAAGATCTGCATAGATCTTTAGTTTTCAGCTAACTATGTTAGTCATTCTTTTCTTTTGGAAGTAAGGGGTCAAATTTTGGCTTATTCTGAGGTGACTATGATTCTTATAGATCCTGTAAAGGCATGAATACATTTCATCTTCTTTGGAAAAGCTCAGAGATAAAAGTTGGGGAATAGTACATTTGGTGGCACATACAACATTTCAGTTAGATATGCAAACTATATATAGCTTGGTTAAAAATGAGAGATTATAATTTCCTGTTGCAAACACCAAATCTTTTTACAATTGATACCTTGCATATTTCTGTAGGGAGATTGTCTCCAGAATTTTTTTTAAAATCATTCTAGAGTTCAAGATCATTCTCAGTCTCAGCAACTTTAAGATATGTGGACTTCAATTTTATGTTGGCTGGAAGTTGAAATCCGCACATGCTAAAGTTGTTGAGCTTGAGAAACACTGTTCTAGGAAGAAAAAGAAGATTTGAATCATAGATCTGGCAGATGATGTTGCTTTTAGATAGAATGCTGGACTTGGATGTACTCCATGTGACTGGGTGTAGTAATTTGTAAAGTATTTAATAAAAATGACTCTAGCATAGTCTCTATAGTGTATTTTCTTTTTTTTTTTAAGTTTTGTTACAGAAAAATTAAGGACCGATCATGATAAGCATATATTTTTGTAGAGAAAATCTAATCGTATTCTTCCATAGCTCGTGGCGTCACCTACTTGTTTCCAGTACAAGTGAAGACTTTCATGCCGATACTTGAAGGCAAAGATGTAATCGCCCAAGCTCGGACAGGAACAGGGAAAACATTCTCCTTTGCTATTCCATTGATTGAAAAACTTGATAGAGATCCACAAGAAAGAAAAAGAGGCCGTTCCCCAAAGGTAATGAAGTCACGATAAAATTACAACCTGGAGTAGGGGGACAAAAATACATTGATCACTCATATAATTATACATGAAAAGCACATAGTGATGCTGCTCTCCTCATGTAGGCTGCAGATCTATTTGCCTTACATCTTTATTACTTTTGGTGGAAAGGGGGGGGAAACGATTCAACTTTCTCTTAGTGCTGTCTAACTGTACCACATTCCACAAATAATTGTTTATTTATTATTAGGTACTAGTTCTGACTCCAACCAGAGAATTGGCAATGCAGGTTGCCAGAGACTTCAAAGATATTACAAAGAAACTTACTGTGGCTTGTTTTTATGGAGGAACGGCGTATAATGGACAATGTAAGAAAGTACAAGTTGTCTTTTAAAAATACCTTTTTAAAAACTATTATTTAAAAAAAAAAAAGCATTATAATATTGGTCCATAAAACTTTAAAAAAGTATTGTAATGCATCATGTTCATTTGTTGGATTCAGAAATGTGAAGAAATTGTAATGTTATTTTAATGTGCTATTAAAAAGTATCAAAAAGTTAAAAAAAATCAGTTTAATCTTCTGCATACTTGAAGGAACATTTTAGTGAGATGCTCTAGGTCAGGGGTCTTCAAACTTGGCCCTTTTATGACTTGTGGACTTCAGCTCCCAGAATTCGTCAGCCAGCGTGCCTGGCTGAGGAATTCTGGGAGTTGAAGTCCACAAGTCATAAAAAGGCCAAGTTTGAAGACCCCTGCTCTAGATACTTTAGAGTGGTGCTTAATTTAAAGTAAATGCTCATTGTAGCTTTAGATTCTTATATTTGTAAAATTATTTAGAATATGTATTAAACATACGAAGACGAAAATTGTTGGAACTTGTTTGGAGAGTAATATAGTTCAAAGTCATAAATAAGTAATGCTGACAGATTTCAGAACAGTGGCCTTATAATAATTCTTAGAGTTAAACATTAAGTTTAATATATAAAATGTTAAAATTCCTTCCAGTGGATTTAATTAGAAATGGCATTGACATCCTGGTTGGGACTCCCGGTCGAATAAAAGATCACCTCCAAAATAATAAATTGGACTTTTCTAAATTGAGACATGTTGTCTTGGATGAAGTTGATCAGATGTTGGATATGGGATTTGCTGAACAAGTAGAAGAAATCTTAGTGAATTCTTATAAGAAAGGTAAGTATATTGTCTATGTATCTGTTCCATTTTGGCATCTTCTGTTCCTGGGTTTTAATGCTCAGAGAATATGTAAGGGATTAAGTGCACGTCTAGGAAAACGAGTTGGTCCATTCAATCACTGATTCGATGTCAAATTTAACTTCTTGCGTTAAATGTAATTTGGGGCCAATTGTAATAAATAATAAGGCCTGAATATAAAGAAATGGAATGTAGTTAAAAACCTGTATCAGAATATCTGGCTTTGTAACGAAGAGCAGTGAGAACATGAAAAACTACTACATGGGATACAGGTTATCAAAAGGCAAAATTGGGAGTAGAATTAAAATCACTAAGCGATGTGTTTGGAAAATGCTTAATGACAGCTGTTCTAGTGATTCCTAATTGGCAGTCTTTAAGACAGTGGTTCTCAACCTTTTTAATGCCGCGACCCCCAACCGGTCGTAAGTCGAGGACTAAACCGGTTGTAAGTCGAGGACTAAACCGGTCGTAAGTCGAGGACTTTCCCTGCCCGGGAGCGCCGCGCATGCGTGGTTCCGCCCCCTGCGCCGGCCGAGGTGTAGCTGGCAAGCGGCAGAGACGGAGCAGGCCGACCACCAGCTGGCTCAGCTCAAGGGAGGTAAGGCACCCGCCGGAAAAGGGGAAAAAAATGGCGGACAGCCTTGCTTGGTGACCCCCGTGAAATGGTCGATCGACCCCAAATGGGGTCGTGACCCATAGGTTGAGAACCGCTGCTTTAAGAGACTCCCATGTCATTCTTAGGCAAGGACATCATGTCATCATTTGCGACCCTACTGGTTCTCCACTGACTGCTTGTAGGAAGCTGGCAAAAAATGTCACAAATAGTGACCAGTGCAACAGCGACACTGCAACAAGCCAGAATCTTTGAGGACTGTTCATAAGTACCACTTATTCAGAGGCAATTGCAAGTTTGAATGAGTGGCTGTTAAGCAAGGACCACCTGTATACTAAAAGCATTATAATTGCTTCCCTTACTTCTTGCTGGCCCAACCAAAAATACTTTGAAAATATTTGGCAATAATGACAGCACACAAATAATCAGTTTGCGCTTTATTCTGAGATGAGTTCTTTTGTTGATTATATTTTACATAGCAGTGATTAGAGATGTACAAAACACTGAATTCAAATCCTTGGATGCCCCTTTGCTCATTTGGGGAATGTTTGAAACCTGAAGTCTGTTTAGTTTTTCAAATGGCATGAAGCAAACTGAAAGCAGGGCATTCAGATTTAAAAAAAATGTTGTATATTTCTAGATATTATCATATAAATGTTTATTGCTTTGCTCTTTTATGAGCATGCGTATGATTTTCTAAAAGTCTGTAAGATATGTGTTATTTGTTTGTTTAAGATTCTGAAGATAATCCACAGACACTCTTGTTTTCTGCAACGTGCCCTCAGTGGGTTTACAATGTAGCAAAGAAATATATGAAATCCAAATATGAGCAATTTGATCTAATTGGAAAGAAGACTAAAAAAACTGCAACAACTGTAGAGGTAAATTAACATTTTATAACCGCATAAGACTAACACTGTTACTATATCTGAATGGAAATCATAAACATGAATGCGTACACACCCCTCTCAAAGGGTGTCTGCAGGACCTAGTAGAAAATGTTGAGATGTGCAATTGGAATTTCACAATTTTTATGTGTGTCATCCCCATCCATTTCTCTTTGTTAATTGCTAATGAATATGGCTTTGCATTGACAGCATTTGGCCATTGAATGTCATTGGTCCCAAAGAGCTGCAGTGATTGGAGATGTCATTCAAGTCTACAGCGGGAGTCATGGACGAACCATAATATTTTGTGAAACAAAAAAAGAAGCAACTGAACTGGCCCTTAATGCCTCAATAAAACAGGTAGAGTGACACAAAAGTATGGAAAAAAAGAAAAGAATAGAACACCAGAGAGCGTTTAACAACTTATTCAGATATGAGAATATTCATTAATTTTGTTTCAAAATACTTTCAAATTCACAAACTGGTTGATCCTCTCTTTTTCTTTTTTAAGCTCTTATTATAAGATTACTTGTGATCCATAACTGCAATACCTCTTGATCCCTCAAAAATTTCTGAACACAAATTTTCCTTGTTTATCTGACATTCTTCACTTTTCTGCTGTTCAGTGAGACTTTATGTCTTCCGTGCTTGATTTCTCCCCCTTGAAGCTTTTATCTTTTTTCCAAAGGATAGCTTTAATATCAATCCCAATTTCCATTTATATATAGTTTTTGTTCAGTTTGTGACCTAATATATTTGAATATAAAACCTGATGTATAGAGTTCAAGTAAAATGAGGCGTGTGACAGATTTCCATATTGTATTGATTTCCCCTTTATTTTAATATACCTCAGTTCTTTAATAATGTGTCTAACCATTTGTCTCTGATTTTCCAAATGCCCCAAGTGTTTTTGGGGGGAATTTCACCAAGTGGATGTCCAGCTGTTCTATGGTATTCTGGGATGGCAGACATAGACATTGGAGTAAAAGTCTTTGCACACATTTGAGAGATAAGGGGTCAGGATTAAGGAAAGAGGCAGACTTGACAGCCAGGAATTGGGTCCAGATTGGCAGCAGTAGATGAGCGATGGAGTAGATGAGGCATAAGCAGGTACCATTCAAAAGGAGACCAAGACAAGGGGAAAGGAAGCTTTGCTCTGGAATGAATAACTTCCTGGAGATTAGTTGAAAGAAAATATGGACACTTCTGGTGAGCCTTTTCTAATTCTAAGATGTGGTCTTATGATGTTATCTGCAATGTTCTTGTCTTGAGGCAGTTTAATCTTCAAAATATTTGGAGTACCTCTAATATAGTCTGTCAAGCAGAGATTTTGACATTTCAGTTGAACTGGGGGGAATCAATCCTGTTATTTGGACAATTCTCTTGATCTCTTTCTTTTTTTTTAATGTATGCAGGACGCACAATCTTTACATGGTGATATTCCACAAAAACAGAGAGAGGTCACTTTGAAAGGCTTTCGTAATGGAGCGTTTGAAGTACTGGTTGCAACTAATGTGGCTGCCCGTGGCTTAGATATTCCAGAAGTTGATCTGGTAATACAGGGTTCCCCACCGAAGGTAAAACAAAAAACAAAAAACTGGTTTTGGGCAGAGGGGAAAGTTTTTTATACCAAAAGGTGCTTCTTAATGTTGCTTAGTTAAAGTGACATATTTGAGTTGCTTTACTTTTTCTACTGGAAAATGTGGCACAGTTGAAGTGAGAAAGTTGCAAAATTATTTTTATTTCTTCAAAAATTGAACTTTATTCTGTCTCTTAGACTGCTAGCTAAAATTTGCTATCTTGTCTATCAGGATATTGGGGTCTGAGGGCGGGCCAGTTTCCAAATGTTTTACAAGGATTCCATTATTGTCATTAAAGCAGCTATTACTCCAGGCATATCCATGAATATAATTCTTCAGGAATTCTACCGATAATAGTGTAAATTTATTCAAACATCATCTTACTATTCAAGTGATTTCTAAGTAAGATTGTTTTTTAATCTATTCAAACATTCTTAAAATTTGTTGAACTCTCACTATAAACGTCACACAACGGCAATATAAATAATTTCCTGTTGAGGCAATTCATGGTTTACAAAGATAGCTTCGTTTCATCTTTCTGCTCTCATTAATGCTGTATTTTAAAGAGTATAATATTCTTTATACTAGCTGTACCCGGCCATGTGTTGCTGTGGGTCAGTCTGGTTAAATGGAAAAGAAAGAAAAAAGAAAGCACACATTTCTAATATGTTTAATTTCACAATGCTTGTGGGTATACAATATTTTTGTTGTTCCATTGTCTGTGCATCCATTCCAACGCAATGTCACATGAAATAATTAAATCAAAATGAAAATAAATCGAAATCTATGAAAATTCAATTTAACAATGCAATCGGAAACATTGAAATGGAATCGTAAAATTGGAAATTTGGAAATCGTAAATGGATCGTAAATCGGAAACATTGAAATGGAATCGTAAAATCGTAGCATGTGTTGCTTTTACGTCCAACAGATGGCACTGTTTTTCAAAAAAAGCATGTTTTTACCTGTCACAGGTGTGACATCTATATAATAGTAGATATATAAAACACGCGCGTATTGGAATGCAACGTTGTGTCAAAATTTCAAAGCAATCGGTGAAGAACTTTTCGGAGATTTAAGATTTTGAACAAACATTTACATTTTTATTTATATAATAGATTTGTAAGTAAAGTGTTGGTTTTTCCCGCAACATGTATATCATATGAATGTTTCTTTATAAAGGATGTGGAGTCTTATATTCATCGCTCTGGACGCACAGGCAGAGCTGGACGGACTGGGCTCTGTATTTGTTTCTACCAGCGCAGGGAAGATTATCAGCTGAAACAAGTAGAACAAAAAGCGGTAATTATTTCGGAATTTCTTAATGGAAGTTATGACATCTGTGTTGTAATTTTTTTAAAAAGGCGTACAAGTTTTTTAACTGTTTTGACTAAAATGTTTAGGACTAGTTTTGTGTCCAGATTTTGTCAGTGAAACAGCGTGCCTTCTATTTTCAGGGCATTACATTTAAACGTGTAGGTGTTCCTACAGCAACAGACATAATTAAAGCTTCCAGTAAAGATGCAATCAGGTATGTTAATCCTAAATATTAAGTAAAAGTTAGTATCTGAAGGGAGATAAGCAGCTTTATGACAGAAGCCCCACTCCTTTTTTTTTTCATCTGTGCTATATGGATGTTGCTACCACCGTACATTAGTTTCTGTTTGAACATTTCATTAAGTACGAATGGTTCGTTCTTCATTTTAGTGGTTTTGTAAATACCGATTCTTAAAAATTTTCATTCAGATCGTTGGATTCTGTTCCTCCATCTGCCATTGACTACTTCAGACAATCTGCTGAACAGCTGATAGAAGAAAAAGGGGCCGTGGAAGCTCTGGCTGCAGCCCTGGCTCATATCTCAGGAGCTACATCCATTGAACAGCGCTCTTTGCTCAACTCTGATGTGGTAATAAATACACGGAGTTTCATAGTTACTTACCCACATCCTGATTTTCCTAATGCAATATCTAACCTGAGGAATCATTTAAAATTTATGCATTGTATATATGTTTTCAAAGAGGCCTTTACAGGCACAGTTGATAATCACAATTAAGAAAATATAAACCTTTGCTCCTTTGGCAGTGATTTCCCCACTGGTGCTTTTGAATATCTAAGTCAGCGGTTCTCAACCTATGGGTCGCGACCCCATTTGGGGTCGATCGACCATTTCACGGGTCGCCAAGCAAGGCTGTCCGCCATTTTTTTCCCCTTTTCCGGCGGGCACCTTACCTCCCTTGGGCTGGGCCAGCTGGTGGTCGGCCTGCTCCGTCTCTGCCGCTTGCCAGCTACGCCTCGGCCGGCGCAGGGGGCGGAACCACGCATGCGTGGCGCTCCCGGGCAGGGAAAGTCCTCGACTTACGACCGGTTGAGTAGTCCTCGACTTACGACCGGTTTAGTCCTCGACTTACGACTGGTTTAGTCCTTGACTTATGACCGGTTGGGGGTCGCGGCATTAAAAAGGTTGAGAACCACTGATCTAGGTCAAGGGTAGGCAACCTTGGTTCTTTTATGACTCGTGGACTTCAACTCCCACAATTCCTAAGCCAGCATGGCTCAGCATGGAAACCTCTCCCTTTCCCCTCAGCATGGCTGGCTCAGGAATTCTGGGAGTTGAAGTCCACGAGTCATAAAAGAGCCAAGGTTGCCTACCCCTGATCTAGATCAATACCAACACTTTTCAGGATTTGACTCGCCAGTCTTCCTGGATATAGAAGCTTAGTCAGTACATGGTTAGGTACCGTGGAGAGTAAGGAAGATGACTTTGATGGCAATTGGCAGGATGCTACCAGGACATGGATTATTCTAAACTATCCAAGTACAACTGTAGCTAGTAAATTGGTGTAAAGTAGTAAAAAGCATGATGTCTCCAAAGTTCAGTAAATAATTCCTGAAATTATTTAATTATTTTCTACAGTGAAGACATTTAGATACATTTAGTCACTACAGGGTAAGAAATTCAAATTTCAGCTTAGCTCTCATGTAAAATTGACTTAGTAAAGTAAGATAGTTAATCAGTTATTAATGATACTTTAAAAACTTTTAAAAACTACAAGGAATGTGCCAAAACAACCAAATGGCAATATAGTCAGTTAAAGCTTCATATGTTTCCTGTTTGGTCCAAATGCCTTCCTTGCCTCTAAAACCTGTGATTTTGAATGTATTTTAAAGAGTTTTTAAGAAATTATAAAAATATGAATATTGTATAAGAAATCTACAATTAAGAACTGGGGTTTCCTGTATTACAAATCAATGGTTTCAGTCTCAAGAAGTATTAAATGTGTTTCATGAAGTAAAAGCCAGTGTAAATTAAAAGTAGTTGACTGTTATCCTTACGCTGTTTTTTTTTTTATTGAAAATTTTATAAAATTTTACAATATAAATCCCCCCTCCCCCCAAACCCAACCCTCCATCCCTCCCCCCCCTCACTTCCCAGAGCCAATCACAGGATTAACAATAAAATAATCATAATCTAACTAACATTAATCAACTATTAATCTAACAAATCTATAACTTCCTTTAACTCTCTTTTAAAACAAATATACAATTATTAAATACCATAATATTAACATAATTTTAAATATTAAAAATCAGAAGTTTATTCAAAAACCAGATGATATTTTTTTGTTCCATATTTCAACTCAATATAATCAATCCATCTTCTCCAAACCAATATATATCTTTCTTGTGAGTAATCCTTCACATAAGCAGAAATCTTGGCCATTTCAGCTAAGTTTGAGACTTTAACTACCCAATCTTCTATAGTAGGTAAACCTTTCATTTTCCAATATTGAGCAATTAATAATCTTGCAGCCGTTAATGATTTGAGTTGCCAACTTTGTCCAAACGGACGAAGTAATTCTTTATAAGAAACTTTATCCAAATTGACTCCCCTAGATATCCCTTCTATTATCTGTGCTGGAACTGCCCATATGGGAATTTTATAATTTAATTTATAATAATATTTCTTCCAAACTCGTAATAAAGCACTCCTTAAAACATGAGCCTTGAAATTTGAATCCACCTTTTTATCATATATTAAATATGCCTGCCAGCCAAATAACAAATCCCATCCTTCAAGAGAAAGTATATTCTTATTTGTTAAATTTAACCAATCACTAATCCATGTGTTATCCTTACGCTGTTGATGAAGTAGATTCAGAGATACATTAGTACATTAGACATGTCCAAACGTGTAATAATATACATGTATAATTGGACAGCCATTTGACTGGGATGGTATAATGTTTTCTGTCTTGAGCAGGGGGTTGGACTAGAAGACCTCCAAGGTACCTTCCAGCCTTATGTGTCTATGTTCTATATATTTTCCTTTTTGTTGATTATTATGTTGCTCACTGGCCTGCTGTTATCCCATTTTTCAGCGGGTCACCCGCTGCTTGGCTGAAAAAATTGTTTAGAAGATCTCTCAACATTCTTTGATCAATAATAGTTTTAGTAATTTTTGTGTTTGTGTATGCACTAATAATTGTACTCTTCATCATAAATGTGTATCACTGATTTTTTTTTTTTAACAAAGGGTTATGTGACCATGATACTTCAGTGCTCGGTAGAAATGCATGCCACTGGTTACGCTTGGAGGGGCCTGAAAGAACAATTAGGCGAGGACATTGACAACAAAATATCCAGAATGTGTTTTCTCAAAGGAAAAATGGTAAGAAACTTTTTTCCCCTGCTTATACGGGTTATAGGTATTACTTAACAATTTTCTTCTAGTAACTGTTTTCTTTCCTGCCTAATCTTGTAATGAGTGAAACTTAAGTCAGATTACAGTGTTGATAAGGTATTGGGGAAGATTTATATAGCTAGATAATTTTACCCAGAAGACCCAAAGGTGCTTTTTTCACAAGGCAACTGGACTTGGTTTTTTTTGAAGACAGTTTGCTTCTCATCCAAGAAGCTTCTGACTGGATAGTGGGGAATGGCAGGATTTATACTCCTTGCAGACAGCTGGTCATTTGCATTCTGCCATTCCCCACCATTCAGTCAGAGCTGAAGAAGCTTCTTGGATGAGAAGCGAAACGTCTGGCTCCCTCGGATAGGGTACGCAATCTGGGTGTCCTCCTGGATCCACGGCTGACACTGGATGACCAGTTGGCGGCCGTGACCAGGGGGGCGTTCTATCAGGTTCGCCTGATTTACCAGTTACGACCTTTTCTGGACCGGGACGCCCTGCGCACAGTCACTCATGCCCTCGTCACCTCCCGCCTGGACTACTGCAATGCTCTCTACATGGGGCTCCCCTTGAGGAGCACCCGGAGGCTCCAGCTAGTCCAAAATGCGGCCGCGCGGGCGGTGTTGGGAGCGACGACACCGCTGCTGCGCGAGCTGCATTGGCTGCCGGTGGCCTTCCGGGTGCGCTTCAAGGTGCTGACCATCATCTTTAAAGCGCTCCATGGCATCGGACCTGGATATCTTTGAGACCGCCTCCTGCCGCAGATTACCCCCCATCGACCTGTACGCTCCCACAGAGTGGGTCTCCTCAGGGTACCGTCGGCCAGACAGTGCCGGCTGGCGACCCCAAGGGGGAGGGCCTTCTCTGTGGGAGCTCCCACCCTCTGGAATGAACTACCCCCAGAGATCAGGGTGATCCCTGATCTCCCTTCCTTCCGCCGCGCNGCAAGGAGAAGGGCGGGATATAAATATAAATAATAAATAAATAAATAAATAAGAAAAACAAGAAAGTCCAGTTAGCCTCGTGAAAAAAATACCTTTTGGACACCATGACTTGGATGACTGAGAATCTTCATAGACATTTACCCAGAAGAGTTTTGGACTTAAATGGAAAAAAACCTGGACTTGAATGGTTGTTTATAATTTATGAGTAAATTACAATTCAGGCCTCCTGTGTGGGTCAACTATTACAACTTAGGTCAGTAGATGTCGCTTGACTAATCTGTTGCTTGAAACATGTATGTTATTGCAAGTATCCTGTTTTTTAGAGTTTTGCATTTCTTCAATGACTGATATTCTGTCTCTTTTATGTTTTAAGGGCGTATGTTTTGATATTCCAAAAACTGAATTAAATAAAATAAAGGTAAGATTTTGGTTTCCAACGTGAATCAGTCTTGAGTAGCTCACGCCATTGGATGCCCTTCAGCTGTCATTCATACTCAGATGATCTTAAATATATTTACTTGTATACTTGTTTCACAGTCCACTATTGCAGGAGACTTCATGAAATGCCAGAGTGAACTCAAAAGTATATACAGGTAGCCCTTACTTAACAATACTAATTAGGCCCAGATTTTTCACTGCTAAGCGATACAGTCGTTAGGTGAAACATCATGTGACCACACCACTTTGCGATGGCAGTTTTAGTGGTCCTGGTTGCATTCATTAAGCCAGGATCTCATGCTTCTCCTGGCCTGCTAGCTGAATAGAAAACTAACATTCCAATTAGTTGATCTACACCAGGGGTCTTCAGATTTGGCCCTTTTATGACTTGTGGACTTCAACTCCCAGAATTCCTCAGCCAGCGTGCAGGCAATGCAGCGTGCAGGCGCAGGCAATGCAGTGGGGAGCAAGGAGCAAATTATGAAAACTTCATGATGACATCATAATGCACATTTTGTCACTCTGATAAACTCCCTAGCCTAAGACTATTGTGGAGAATCTCATGATATTAAACTTAGGCTGAGAATGTGCTGCTGGTGGTTGTACATTCTTTTTTAAGGAATGGATTGTTTCTTATTCAAAGGTTAAATTAGTTGTCTTTTCTATTATTGTTTTATAAGGGTGCGTCGCTCCCATGTGACACCGCTACTGCGCGAGCTGCACTGGTTGCCAGTGGCCTTCCGGGTGCGCTTTAAGGTGTTAGTTACCACCTTTAAAGCGCTTCATGGCATAGGACCCGGTTATCTCCGAGACCGCCTTCTGCCGCAGATCCCCTCCCTCAGACCGGTACGCTCCCACAGAGTGGGCCTCCTCAGGGTGCCGT
>NW_015386799.1:584852-588407 GCF_001527695.2 Protobothrops mucrosquamatus
GACCTAGGGAGGATTTTATATGGGGTTTATTTTTTAGCAATTTGACAGAGACACAACTTTAAAATTTGATTTAATTCGGTTTTATTGGGGGGGGAATGTATTTATGTTTTGTTTTAAATATGTTGTGCGCCGCCCTGAGTCCCGTCGGGAGAAGGGCGGCATATAAATTAAATTAAATAAATAAATAAATAAATAAATGAAAGCACCCTTCACTTACACTGTTTTCTTAGTGTTATCTTAGTACCAAGTTTTGAAATGTTTTGAAAACAGTGTCTTTTGAGTAGTAAATATTGGTCAGCGTGCAAGTTTGTCAGTTCTGCTCTTTCTATAGAATAATAAAAAAATTTTTTTTTAAAAAAAATTAGGAAACATGGCAAGATACAAGACGCTGGGAACTTTCTGTAGCGACAGAATTGCCTGAGCTTGAAAATTCACCACGTGACGGAGGCCGAAATCCAGGCATGGAATTCAGGAATGGAAGACGAAACGGTGGTTTCAACAGGAACGATCGATTCAGAAACAGGGGCCAAAAACGGAACTATAATCAAGCTTTTTGATAATTTGTTAATATATCAAAATGGGACTTGAACTTCTTGTTTTAGCATAAGTAAAGTTAATTTACACTTTATTTATTAGCCTGGCAATTTGTGTTTGAATTATTAGCCTGGATGTGTCTCATTCATTCAATTTGGGCTGCAAAAATTCAGGTTGAAAAGATTATTTAAGCACAAGGACTGCTACGCTGTCACAATCAGTTGCAGTGCCCCAATATCTTGGGCACAAGTAAATCTCTAACCTTTGGAGATTGGTGGCATGTTAGAAATTTTGAGAATATGTCGTGGATGCTCCCTATGGCTTTTCCCCCCTCCCCCATTCTCTATTATTTCACTTTTTCCAGACCAATGAGAATTTCTAATGAAACAGTGAATCTACACAGTCATCTATTCTTGCTTTTTAAGAAAGCTTTTGAGGATCATTTCATACCGAATTTCCAATTCTTGGAAATTGAGATTTATTCATTCAGTTGGCTTCCCTTTTTAAAAAAATACGGTAATTTAGTTAAATCAGAGCCATGAGTATGACAGGTGCCTTGGATGTTAAATTAACTTCAAGGACATATGTGGCAGAAGTAGGACAAAAGGCAACTGAATATAATTCTAAAGACATTTTTACAAAAGCCCATGTATCTGGAAGAGTGCATTCAATGTGGGGTTTTTTTTGTATATGCCCTAACATGGAAGAAGGAGACACTCAATTTATTCAACTTAAATTGAAAATACATTTTAAATCAAAATTGCAGAAGTTGAAATTGTATTGTTCATGTTTTACTTTTTCTATAATACATTCCTTTACTGGTATAAGTAAATATTGGCTATTTTATTTAAAAGATGTTACTTGACTTTTTCAAGTGATATTTAAAAAATTAAACAGAATTTGTATTTTATTTGGGAATCCTGCAGATCTCTTTCTGGTACATTGTGTATAGCATGCTGCTCAGAGATGCCAATATCTCTCAAAGGTTTTTGATAATAGAACACGGTTCACCATTAAAAAAGAACCCAGGAAGCACTGGTCTAATTTCCAATAATTAAAATTCCCTTCATGTAAATGGTTGGATGAAAGTAGATTTGATTAATTCTCTGGGTGATTTGCTTAAAGAAAGTATAATTTTTTAATACTGCGCAGAGTGTAAGGGCAGTAATAGAATGATTCCTTTCTTGCCCATAATATTGCTCTGGAATGAAGAAAGCATAGGGGGAACCGCCCATATAATGGATTTGGAGATAAAGTGCTTGCAAGCTCTATTTATGTCTGCTACAGTACTCAAATTTGTGGGCACAATTCTGTCTAATTTACTGAGCTGTTGAAGTTTAGTATAAGAGCAAGCTAGATCTTGCAAGTCTGGAGTTGATTATTTTTTCTATAGAAGTAAGGTTTTAAGGTTAATCCCTTGAAATCAGAAATTGTTGTTTTGATCTTTCTCTGCCCCTTGTTTTAAAAGCTTTTTTTAAAAAAAAGATTTCCAGCATGTATTCTGGATACGTCACAATTGGACCAGATCTGCGATCATGATAGCATACATGGAATGCTAAGCCATCCCTATTTGGGAATCCTCAATATGGATATGGATATAACCAAGGCAGAAGGGTAGGGGAGTCCACTGTTATCATCAAGGGAAACTTGGGACGGCAGACTTATGCAGTGGGGTATATAGTAACTCGAAGCACACACAAATTCTCAGAGTGCCAGATTATCAGATGGTGGTAACTGGCTGGTGAAATAGAATTCTTCTATACTAGTTTTTTCTCAACCTCGACAACTTTTAAGAGAGGTGTGCACTTCAACCCCCAGAATTCCTGGCTAGAGAATTCTGGCAGTTAGTTCATCCGTCTTCAAGTTGCTAGTTAAGAAACACTGTTCTACACCATTATTTTATAATTTCAGCAACTTTCTGATGTGCAGACTTGTGCTGCCCCGCTCCCCCCTACATACAGCAAGAGTTCTACAGATGTTTATTCAAACTCCCCAAACAGGTCCTCAGAAAACACCCCCATCACACAGGTCCAGATTCCAAGCTCAGCATGTTAACAGTCCCTGGTGTAGCTGCTCCCGGTCCTAGCCTGGAGCCTTTTGGCCAACTTGCTGCAGCTATGGCTCACCTCCCTCAACCTGTCTCTCGTAGGATCGACCCAGCTGAGGCTGCTTCATCAGGCTGGCACTCAAAATTCACCCCCCTCCTCTGAACGTGCATCTGGAGAGGGGTCCAGGGGCAGATCCATGACAAGACTTCATGCAGGCTGAGAAATTCTGGGAGTTGAAGTATACATCATTAAAGTTGCTGAGATTGAAAAAAAAATTGTTCTAGACTGGCTACACCATCTGTGGCTCCTCTAGCCGTGAACTGCATTTTTTTTTTGCTCTAAAACATGAGCTCTACTCATAAAACAACTAATACATTTGAATATTTCTTGAAAATAATCTATTTGCAATAGCAATGCAATTTAAAGTAAGGTTAACTTTAATGGTTTAGGGCCATTTAAAATCATTTAGATACAGTAGATATTTGTATAAGTTTATTCAAAGCAAAGTTTTGTGTAACCTACAGAGATGAAACTGAAATTATAATAAGCTAGTGATGTATTTACTAGAAAACCAAAAACGTGCGAAGTTTCATATAGTATCTAAGAAGCAAAAAATCCATTTACCAATCCTTTTAAAGAAAATTCTAAATATTACAAATGGCTGAGGAGTGTATGTAATATTTAAAAAGCACTGCACTGTTGGGAAACCTACCATGGCTTTGAATGAGGCTAAAGTTGGATAATTTCAATAGTGAATTAAATTTTAAAATAATTAAAATTGAAATGGGGAGAGTCTGTACTGCTTACGTTCTTTGTAAAATTATAGTTCTTCAGCTAGAGCACAGATGTCAAACTCACCGCGTCACGTGACGTGTCGTGACGTATCGTGACTTTTCGCATTGCCGGAGCTGGGGTGGGTGCGGCCTCCGCATGATGCAACCGGTCCACAGGTTGGCAATTTGACACCCCTGAG
>NW_015386799.1:589043-611400 GCF_001527695.2 Protobothrops mucrosquamatus
TTATAATGCCTTGGTAAGACCATACTTGGAATACTGCATCCAATTTTGATCACCACAATATAAAAAAGATGTTGAGACTCTAGACCAGAGGTCCCCAACCTTTTGGGCACCAGAGACCAGTTCTGTAGAGAAAGGTTTTCCCATGGACCAGAAGAGTGTGTGGTTTTGTGTGCTGCCTGCATCCCACAGGTGGGGCTTTGCTTGTTTGTGCGGATGGTTGCTGGAATGCCACGGACTGGTACCAGTCCATGGACTGGGGGTTGGGGACCCCTGTCATAGGCCTAGACAATGCAGAGAAGAGCAAAGATGATTAGGAGACTGGAGGTTAACACATGAAGAACGGTTGCAGGAATTGGACATGTCTAGAGAAAAGGACAAGGGGTGACTTCATAGCAATCGTTCAACATTTGAAAGAGGGGGGTCAACCTAATTTTCAAAGCATCAGAAGGCAAAACATGGGTGAAAACTAATCAAGGGGAGAAGCAACCTCGAACTAAGGAGAAATTTCCTGACAATTAGAACAATTAATCAGTGGAATAACTTGCCTCCAGAAGCTGTGAATGCTTCAACATTGGGAGTTTTTAAGAAAAAACTGGGCAGCTACTTGTCTGAAATGGGTTTCCTGCTTGAGCAGGGGGTTGGACTAGAAGACCTCCAAGGACCCTTCCAACTCTGTTACTCTGTTATAAAAGTGGAAGCGAACTTGGATAAAGCTAACCACAGTCGGAGCGGATTAATACCCGGCTGGGAGACCCCAAAGAAATGCAGGGCTGTAGTTTAGTGGAGAAGTCAAAAAGAACACGGGAAAAAGCAATCGCAAAACCCCTTTCAATTTGGTATCAGAAAAACTGGACAAGAGGAGCTGGGCAACCCTCTAGAATCTCAGTGTTTCTCAACCTTGACAATTTTAAGGCATGTGGACTTCAACTCCCAGAATTCCACAGCCAGCAATGTTGGCTGTGGAATTCTGGGAGTTGAAGTCCACATGCCTTAAAATTGGAGGTCTCCAACCTTGGCAACTTTAAGATTTGTGGACTTCAACTCCCAGAAAGCTGGCTGGGGAATTCTGGGCGTTGAAGTCCATAAAGTTGCCAAGGTCGGAGAACCCCTGCTCTCGATGCGACCTTTGAACCAAGGTGTTCCCTTTCAGAGAGTCCTAGGTTGCCCAGCGACCGTTGCCACGAGCAACGGTCCGCCCTCCCCACCGCGGCAGCGCGGCGGAGCTTCCATTTTGACCGAGGGAACCCAGCCGCGGAGTGAACCTCTCCGCGCATGCGGAGTCGTTCAGAGAGCGCGGGGCGGGGGTCCGGCGACGCCAAGGCCGGAGAAGCTACCGCTACGAGCGGCGGCGGCGGCGACCTCGGAGGAGGAGAAACGCGGAGCGAGCAAATGGCGGAGGCGGCGCCCGAGTGGGCCTCGCTCTGCGAAACTTTCCGCAGCGCCCTCAACCTCTCCTACGTGGAGTCCAAGAAGGACCCGGACGCCGAGCCCTACCGCTCCAAGTACAGCGCGCGGGAGCTGCTCGAAGGCCTCAAGCAGCTGCTCGGCGCCGGGGAGGCCGGAGAGGCCGAAGGCGCTCGCGGCCCTGGCGAGGAGGAGGAGGGCGAAGGCGAGCGGCAGCGACGCGCGGTGCGGCTGGCCGTGGTCGAGTACGAGCTGGGGGTGAACCACACCGACACCCAGGAGTGCTCGGCCGGCGAGGAGCACCTGGCCAAGTGCCTGCAGCTGCTGGAGCGGCACCGCCTCTCCCGCGAGTGCGTCTCCCTCTACATCCAGGCCCAGGTGCGGGAAGGTCCCCCGATCCTGTGGACCCGATGGGACCGTCGACCGGGGGGGGAAAGCCGCCAAGACATCGGCAGCACCGGGGGGAAGATGCAGGCAGGCGGGCGGGGATAGTACAAAGCTCGGCGTTGCTCGTTTGGGCAAGAGGGAGCTCATTTGGGGAAGGGGAGAAACGGTGGTCGGAGCAGAGCGTCTGATAGCCCAGGGGGTCTTCAACCTTGGCCCTTTTATGACTTGTGGACTTCAACTCCCAGAATTCCTCAGCCAGGCATGCCTGGCTGAGGAATTCTGGGAGTTGAAGTCCACAAGTCATAAAAGGGCCAAGGTTGAAGACCCCTGTGATAATACAGTTAGACGGGATGGATGGAGATGCTGTATTCTGCAAGCTTTTTCCTTGGCCAGCCAGGTGAGACCCTGGAACTTGGGTCGCTTTTTACATGTATCGACTAATTTCCCAGAATTTCCCAATTGGTGAGTTTTTGTGGAGTCGGAAGGCCTGTTTGGAGGAGTGTGCCATGTTGAGGAGGCTGTACAAAAAAGAAAAAGTGACAAAAGGCAGCGCTGGACAGTGATGCAAAGTTTTGAGACTTGGGTAATAGACTTTAGTCTGTATGAGCTGGTTATGGCGGAATATTGCAATGTGGATGGTGTTTCGGGGTTGACGGACGCCTTGTTTTCCCAGTTTAGTGATGTGTTGTAAACTTTGAACCAGAGAGTGGTATTACCTGATCAATTACCCAGTGGGATAGATAAGAGTTTTGGAATTTGCTAATAAGAGACCCAGTGAAGGGGGTTGGAATTTGCTAATAAGAGACCCAGTGAAGGGGGTTGGCTCCTTTGCATCTTTCACAAATCAAAACAAGAACTTTGCCATTTAGAACAGTGTTTCTCAACCTTGACAATTTTAAGGCATGTGGACTTCAACTCCCAGAATTCCACAGCCAGCATTGCTGGCTGTGGAATTCTGGGAGTTGAAGTCCACATGCCTTAAAATTGTCAAGGTTGAGAAACACTGATTTAGAATTTTTTTTTTTTCCTATTGCATACTGGAAGCCTGCAAAAGAAATATCTATTCTGGCAATATGAGAGTTGGGGGTGATGGGAGGGAATGATAACAATGTACCATGCTGTGTCTGCTTGCTGTCATCAATTCTGTGTTTGTGTTAGTCATCAAGGAAGTTCAGCTGTTCTATCTAGCACAGTAGACTGGCAATAGAGGGAACTAGTACATAACTGCTCTGTTGGAAGCAAGCATCATTTCCATTTGCAGCTTTAGGAATATCCTGTGCTGTCGAAGGCAGAGTTGAATGAGCTTTGTGTTCTGCCTGTTCAGTTATTCACCGGATCACTCTGGGCAGTCAGGAATTTTATGCATTACACTATTAAAAATTCCTTTATTTTGGTATTTCCTGCCAAATAACATTATTGAGCAATAGGAGCCCTTGTTAGTAATGTCCTCTTTAAATTATCCCTCCAGCTACCCAGTATTTTCCTTAAAATTATAGAATTGAAAAGAATATCTGATGAATATTTTAGATAACTTTTAAGTTTTTACGGCTCCTAGTAGGTAAAATTGACATTATCCTAGGAGTTGCCCCTAAATAAAGCATGAAATGTTTCCAGAACTTGAAATGGTTCTAGAATTTCTGTTCAGTGCAGTTCATAAAGTGTTTGTTTCTGAAATGACTCCTATGTAATTTCAATTGTAGGTTAACTATTTTGTTCCATTTGTCATTTTAAAAAAAATAACCCATTTGTTCCTCATGTTTTGTAGAATAATTTGGGTATCCTCTGGTCAGAAAGAAATGATATTAAAACAGCACAGATTTATCTGGAATCTGCAGAGGCTTTATATAATCAGTACATGAAAGAGGTAATAAGTGAATGAATTTACTTTATAATTTTGTGGTAGTCCTTGAATAGTTGTGGGTGATTGAGTTTTCTGTGAAAATTTGTGCAAAGATTTTTAAACATTTTCCTCTTGTGTCATTCTTTTGAAAATTGATAGTTGAACCTAGCTGAGGTATCAAATGTTGCAGTTGCAAAAATTATTGGCCTTTAATCATCAGTGCAAAAAATGCTTAGAATATTAGGATCAGTGCAACATTAAATTGTATTAACATTTTACATATTTTAGCTATTAAAGCATTTCCAAAACAATCTTACCATTCTGTTAGTTTTACTGATTGTATTGAACTATTCTATTATTGATGTGTGGCTATAATGCTACAAAGAACAATCAAATTTCATTGTTTTTTTTTATAAAGCACTTTCAAATGGGCCACACTCACCATGCATTACAAGCAGCTGATTTTGTTATATTGTTGCATTAGCACAATGGACCTATTGTTATAATCATCTTTGGCTCTATTTATATATGGAGCTACCCCAGGAGACATTTTCAGACAGCAGAAATGAATGCATATGAATGAATGCATATGAATGTAGAAAATATTTCACTTGGTTTGTGTTGGTTCAGTCTTTATGTAACTGAATTTTCTTTCAGCTAGAAGTAACACACCAATTCTTCAACTACAGTTTTAATGGGTTCTCTGCCAGGCTTCATCTTTTACTTGAGTTTACTTATTAGTGGTCACTTCCATACCAGATCTGTTATTATCTTTATGTCATTCCACTGCATAGATTATGCAAGTTCAACAGGATCCTGTCTGATTGGATGCTCCCTAGTAAAGGTTAAAAAAGCATTCCATTTGGACCTTTCTGTTTTTCTTTTGTTTTACAAATGTTCAGCCTGCCTTTCATTCTGGCCATGTACTTTAATCAAGCCATGTACTTTAATCAACATTCAGCTCATCAGTCCAGGTCAGGGATAGGCAACCTCGGCTCTTTTATGATTTATGGACTTGAACTCCCAGAATTCCTGAGTCAGCTATGCTGACTCAGGAATTCTGGGAGTTGAAGTCCATGAGTCATAAAAGAGCCAGGTTGCCTACCGCTGGTCCAGGTAGTCCTCAAGTTACAATAGTTCAAAGTTACAGTAGCATTGAAAAAAGTGACTCATGACTATTTTTCACACTTATGTTCAATGCAGCATCCCCATGGCCATGTGATCAAAATTCAGATGTTTGATCCCTGACTCATATTTATGACGGTTGCAGTGTCCCAGGGTCATGTGATCACCTTTTGCGACCTGACAAGCAAAGTCGATGGGGAAGCCACAGGTTCACTTTACAACCTTGTTACTAACTTTTAATAACTGCAGTGATTCAGAACAACTCTGGCTAGAAAGGTCATAAAATGGGACAAAACTCACTTGCTTAACAATGGAAATGTTGGGCTCAATTATGGTTGTAAGTTGAGGACTACCTGTAAAGCATTGGAATGCAGCAACCCAATTTTTTTTTCAGCCTGTAATTCATGTAGGTTCTGTCAGTTCTCCTTTGTTTGAATAAGGAAGACAGAATATATGTTAAACCTATGTGGCTAGCAGCATATGCTATGCAATAAAGCTCAGTGATTGGATGGGTAGAAGAGCCAATGTTGTTTTCTCTCTCTCTTTTTTTTTTAATTGCTTTGTGTTTTAGTTAGTGTCTTTTGTTAGCTGCCCAGGGTCATGAATTTGAGATGGGCAGTCATATAAATTGAAATAATATTTTTCTCCTGGAAAGAAACAATTGAATTGTCTTTAATTTCTGCTATTTCATTTTGTTATAACATTTGGAATGATTCCTTAGAGCAGGGGTCTTCAAACTTGGCAACTTTAAGACTTGTGGACTTCAACTCCCAGAATTCCTAGCTGAGGAATTCTGGGAGTTGAAGTCCACAAATCTTAAAGTTGCCAAGTTTGAAGACCCCCACCTTAGAGTGTCTCCTAGTTATAAACTGGTTTTGCTGTAGTACACAAATGCAGCCAGCAGAGCGAGCACAAGTTTGCCAGACATATTACCTTTAGCACTTGCTATGTTTTGCAGGATGGGAATCCTCCACTTGATTCCACCGAACATTTCATGACAGAAGAGAAACTCTCAGATCAAGAAAGATCAAAAAGGTGGGTGAACACACAATGGTGGGTTGTATGGTGGGTGAACACACAATGGAAATTGGTGAAAGAGTTTATTTCTGATCATTAAAACTAAGACACTGTTTCCCCAGGTTTGAGAAAGTCTATACACATACCCTGTATTATCTGGCCCAAGTCTACCAACACCTGGAAATGACTGAGAAAGCTGCACAGTATTGCCACACCACTCTCAAACGGCAGCTTGAGTACAGTGGTTACTACCCAATAGAATGGGCCCTCAATGCAGCCATTTTGTCTCAATACTATCTCACCAAGGTAATTATTTCAAGTGTTTCCTTCTGCGTATCTTATTTGCTAAATCAAAATATTGAAATGATGAATGGTCCTTGTTGGCAGGCATTAGATTCCGTATGGACACGCCTGGTTGAACTGGATTGCTGTTAAAATTATTTTGTCAAGCAAATGGATCTGACATTGATTTTCAGTTCCATAACTTGTTTGCCTACATTTGAACAAAGCTGATTCAATAATGCATAATAATTAGACATATCCAACAAGTAGCTATGAAATCCCAAAATAAGTTTCATACTGTTTTTATTCATTTTTATTTGTTGAGAAGGGGTTTCCTTTAGCCTTGGCACACTTGCTTACTGTTAAATTGACCAATAATTAAAGGATATGTCAGTGTAGTGGGCTTTATTTTAAGACTGTGATATAAGAATAGATGCACGTATTTATGTCCACATACCCTTATGCAAGGATCAGTAAAATATTGCTACAGAAATTATCTTAAATTTTAGGATTCAGGAAGCATGTTCTATCTCCCAAAAAGTTAGAGAAGGGAACCAGAGGACTTAATGACAGAGATGAAACGATAAGTCTTTTCCAACTCTCTTATTCTGTATTCTATTATATACACTTCCTTTGACAAAAATGACTGCAAGTTGCCCACGTTCACATATGGTGCCGCTTTTATGATGCCCCAAGACATGTTTGGATTGTACCAATCGAGGGCCATGCAGATTGTGTGTATTATTTTTAAGGGACATTAAACTTACACTTACAAATCAGGTGGTCAATTTTTTTTAACAAGTAAAACAGCTGTGCAACTTTTTTTAATTAGACATGTTTTATTCTCCCATTATTTTTTCCCTTAATAATTAATTGTTGTATTAAACCATTCTTTCTTTTACTGTATTTTTTTTTGTAAAGACTGGTCAAAGACTAGTCAAAGACCATAATAAAGATATTTGGCAAAAGTGCTGTAAGGCTGAAGCACAGTGCTTCCTTGTCTATGATCGAGTCTCATTGGAACACAGTGAGATTTATTTCTAGGCAATTTTAAGATTGTAATGTAAGGCTATGCCTTTTTAGAGTCTGGCTTTTATGGAAGTGAAAGTTATACTCAATAACTTCTAAGTAACAAAAGGTTGATGGTGACAAGCATATAAGAAGTACTTTTTTCATTTTGAATGATACTCTCTTTTGGAGCAATATTTATGCAAGCAAAATTTCATTAGCTGTTTGGGGTTTTTTTAGCACTCAGTGCTATAAGGTCAAGCCACAGAGTAGGTCATCCAATTTCAGAACACTAATATTTAAGTGTTTTATAATTAAAATGAAAACTAGGAGCGTATTATGGCCCAGAAACAAGCACTGTTATATTATTTCCCCACAGCAATGTTTCATGGAGTCTAGGCATTGTTTAGCAGCTGCCAGTGTCATCATTGGCCAAGCTGGACACGTGCCATCTGCAGAAGACAGTAAGTAACCTCATTTCAACTGGGGTGATTCTGATTTTGGCTTGGGGTCAATGCTAAATGCTTTCTTTTCATGACTTTAGTCCAGGGGTCTTCAAACTTGGCCCTTTTATGACTTGTGGACTTCAACTCCCAGAATTCCTCAGCCAGGCACGCTGGCTGAGGAATTCTGGGAGTTGAAATCCACAAGTCATAAAAGGGCCAAGTTTGAAGACCTCTGCTTCAGTCATTGTTCCCCTTCATTCTGGTCTGTAATCCAGTCAGTTTCACTATCCATTTGATTTTTGTAAGATTAAAATGAGGTTTCAGTTCAGAAAAAAAGTAGAAATATTTCTTTTCTTGTACTAAACTAAATTTTCTATGGATAGCTTATAAATGTGTTTGCCCCTACTGTTTCTCTTGCATCAGCCAATAAGAGTAAAAACAGTCAGAGAGAGCAGTAAGTAGCAACTTGAGAGGAAATTTCACATGAGCCAGACCTGCTCTGGTAGCGGCCATTTCCTCTGAAATCTTCCATGGCCCAGAGATTAAGTAACAGGATAGTATCTGAGGTGAAGGGAAACTTATACTGTATATGCTTTTGGCTATCCCTAAGACATTATCTTACAAATTCAGGTACATTAAGAAAGTTGGTTATAAGTACCCCAAATAAGACTTTATTTTCAATGTTATGTTTATATCATTGTGAAGGTTTTGGCATAGATTTAGGCTACTATCAGGCTAATGTTAAGGGGGAAATGGCTTTGCTGCATTGCCTTTAGGCAGAAAGAAGGAAGGAAACATTTGATAAGTTCCTTTGTTAGTATAATTTGTTTGCAATACACTCTGCTCCTTTTATTTTTTTACTTGGAGGAGTGTTGAGATAGAAATCGATCTAAATTATTTTAATACTATTAGGAAAACTATGTTTCACTTCTAAGTTGCGTTTGTATCCTGGCTTTCCCAAATGGAAATTAGCAGAGCCAAGGAAGTGCAATGAAATTGATCAATCTTAATATATGGAATAGCTTCAGAATCAGATTTTGGCTACACGTTAGCCTTTCTTTATAAATATTGTATAGCTATTAAGAGTGAAAGTTGGAAACTTGAAATGATAACTTGTTCTTTTCTTGAGAAATCTCTTCCAGGTCTAGCTGGGAGCTAGCTTAACATATGCTATGTTTTTAAAAATCAGATGAATCAGAACAAGACCAGCAAGATCTTCGACAGAAAAAAGCTGAGATTGCGAGATGTTGGATTAAATACTGTTTGAACCTGTTACAGGGGGCCCGAAAGCTGCTTGAGGTATGAAAGGGAACATATGCAAATAACTGTGATTTGTATTGTTGCTGTTTACTGTTGTAACTAACCCTAAATAATTACACATCTCTTACTGAAACTGAAGCCTTAAGAGAGAGGGAGCCTATTTCATCCTAGCCCTACATTACTTTAAGACTTAATTTTCGGTAGTAGTTCTGTACCAGTGGGTGGGTCAGCACAAAAGGGTAAAAATGTGAATGTAGAATTCAGTTTTTCTCATATATGAAGCTTATTCCCATACCTTACATGCATATTAATATACTGCTGCTATTAAGAATAGTACAAACATCTCATTCAAAACTCTTCTCGCAGTAGCAGCAGCAGCAGACATTACAAAAAAACTTGTTTGCTTTGGGAAGAGATATCAGTGGAGCAGAAGTAAATGTTAGGGATTTTTTTTTAAGGGGGGGGGAATCCTATTAGTTTCCTTGAGAAGCTTGTTCCAAGCCTAATTTCTCAGGAGGACAATAAGGGGGGGCTATGGGCCAGTTTTGGATATTTGTATGCCACAAATTGCTCATCTCCGAGATATCTGTTACATCTACAAAGATAGGAGCTAATTGTCAGGTGCTGGAAACTAAATGTGGCCTTTAAAATTACACATGGGCTTTTTTTTTTCCCAGTATCAAACTCTTAATTGTGTGTCAAGTACAAAAAAGGCAGCATCGAGTACAGTTAAAAGAAAAATATACGAATGTGTGATGGTAGATTTTGCCCATTCTATTACTTTTGAGTTTAAAGAGATATTTTAAATTATTGTTGCTTTCACCCAAATAATTAGACACAGTTTCTTCGTGGGATATTATGCTTGGCTAATTCTGTGTCTAAATATGCATCTAGAAATTTAAAAAGAAGCCTAAAGGGCTGCGAGATTGTATAACTGTGCTATGTGCACCTAAAGCAAATCACTCTTAACAAAAGTACTGCTTGCTTATTAAAGGATTGGCTATGTTTGTACAGAATGGTGATGCAGCCATTACCATACTAACTCACACTGCTTGGATTGCTTTCCTGGCACCTGCTAATAGCAGGCATAGCCAACAACTGCTCCCTCTGTAATTTTTTCCCCAAGTCAGATAAAAGAGAATTTTTGGATTGTTTCTGTTGAAAAATTGGAAAGATTGGGAAAGGCTCATATTTGAATATCTAGTACAGGGTTCTTCAAACTTGGCCCTTTTATGACTTGTGGACTTCAACTCCCAGAATTCCTCAGCCAGCGTGCCTGGCTGAGGAATTCTGGGAGTTGAAGTCCACCAGTCATAAAAGGGCCAAGTTTGAAGAACCCTGATCTAGTACATACAACGCAATAAATACATTGTGGCTTCAGGTGGAACCAGCGGGCATTAGGCAGGATTCGTTCATAATTGTCTGTTAATTTCTTTTGAGGCAGGATGGATACTTGTCAGGCTACCAAAATGTATTTCCAGGTATCTTGGCAGACGTGAACATGTCAGCATTTCACAAATATTCCCATAAACTGCAAATGTGAAGGGCACTGCCGTATGAGATTTTCCTTTAGATGTAATCTATTGCAAGTTTTAATTCGTCCATTTCAGTTGTAATATATGGTAATTCAAGTGACGTCGGAGAAACTAGTTTGCAATACGTAGAGAATTGTTGCAAAGCTTAGCTGTCGATTCTTTCAAATTGCAAATGGAAAGATAGGAAACTCCTTGTAGGAGGAGAAGAAGAAAAAAATGTTGGGAATTAGTCTGATTGAAATTATGAACAGTTGGAGCGGTCTTTATCATTATTACTAAGAACTAAGGAATTAACTCGTCAGTTCTGTGACATTCACACCATTATTTAAAAATCATTTCTGCTGATTTTAGGACAACATTGGTGAGCTGGATCCAGACAGGCAAGTGGAACTGAAAGCCCAGCAGGAAAAAGAGGAGGATGAGAAGGAGAAAGGAAGAAAGAAGGCTGTTCTTTTTGGAACTAGTGATTTGTGTGATTCTATTTTGGCCATGGAAGAGAAAGTGAGCTGTGTGTTTGCGTTAGACTTCAAAGAAGCCAGAGAAGTCTTCTTAGTAGGTCAGAACTATGTCAACGAAGCCAAAGAGTTCTTTCAGGTAGATGGGTATGTCACCGATCACATTGAAATTGTCCAAGACCACAGCGCTTTATTTAAAGTGCTGGCTTTCTTTGAGGAAGATTTTGAGAGGCGTTGCAAGATGCACAAGCGTAGGGTCGATATGCTGGAGCCTCTGTACTCGGGCTTAAATCCTCAGTACTACCTGCTGCTCAGCAGGCAACTTCAGTTTGAATTGGCAGACACCTATTATGAGATGATGGATTTAAAAGTAGCCCTTGGCAATAAACTCGAAGAGCTCGATTCCCACACAGTAAAGAAAATAAACTCACTTGCTCAGCTGGCAATAAAATTCTATGAACTCTTCTTGGATTCACTGAGGAACCCCGATAAGATTTTCCCAGAGATCCTTGAGGAGGACGTCCTTCGCCCTGCAATGGTGGCCAAATTTCACATTGCCCGCCTTTATGGCAAGCTGATCACTGCAGATGGCAAAAAGCAGTTGGAGAACATGCAGACCTCCTTGGAATATTACTCATTTCTAGTAGATTACTGCGAGAAGCACACAGGTGCCGTCCAAGCTATTGAAACTGAGCTAGAACTGAGTAAAGAAATGGTGGGTCTCCTTCCAGCCAGAATGGAAAGGCTAAGAGCAAAGCTTCCAACTGTCACCTAACTTCTTTTATTTCCATGGCAGTGTGCAATATTAACATGATGTCTGTCTAAAGAGAGAGTGTCGCTTACGACAGTTTCTCTGTAGTAATCCAACACATATTTTTTTTTGCAAATACCTGCTGGGACAGGCAGCATGGAACCTGTTTCAGACTGACAACTGTCCAGTGTAGTTGCTCTCCCACACTTCAATATTAAATATCCAGTGAGTGGTCAACTGATGCTCTGTACTGTTTGCACCCTTCTGACACGCGAGCCTTCCTGCCTTACATTTTTCTCCTTCCACTGCATGGCCAGTTTCCAGCTGCAGTGTTGTTTTCCAGCAGTTTCCTATACTAGGGAACGTTTTGTACAGTCCTAGCTATCACTGTAACCTAGGCACTTGGCTGTGTGGCACTGATCGAGATTTAGCTTTAAGATTTTTGTTAACAAATCACTAATTTAATTTAACTGTGTCATTTTTGTATATGTTGTCCTTCCGTCCCCTTTTAGAGGAATCCATAAATAAACATACTTGATGGCAAATTCTCTTGGCATCTTTTGTGTGCAAGTTAAATCCGTTCACAGCAATGGAAAACCTCTCTTAATTTCTTTCTTGATTTTTTTTCCCCTCCACATTGAGATTTTAATATTCTCTTCACCTATAGATTGGGGCCTTTTTTCACTGTTCCCTAAAATGTACAAATAATTGTTCATTTGTTCTCGTTTTGCATAATTCTATCCAAGGGAAAGATATTTAAAGGAGGGAGGAAGAGAGAGAAATTGATTGGAAAAAGCCTCACCAGATCCTCAGGAATCTCATTTTTAATTGATGAATTATTGATTTATAAAGCCTCCCAATGCTGGAAAGAAAAGTGGGAGTATAAAGTTTTATTTTGTGTAGTTACATTTCAAGTTAAGATGTTTCTCACATATTTAAAGCCTTTTCTAAACATAAGAAGTGATATATATATATACTCCAATTTTCTAGAAATTGATCTTATTGCTCAAATGCTTATATTGCACAGATATCCGACTATGCTAAAGTTAAGAGTAATAAGATTCTTAGCCCATAATGCAAACATCCTGGGGAAATATAAAACCTTGATTAACTCTAATATAGATGGGCTGGAATTTCTATAAAGGAAAGAGAACGGGAAGCAGATTTCCCTAGCCACCTGCCTCAGTGCTACTGGGCAAGAGATGACACTGTGCAAGTTATTTCATTTCTTTTCATGTCTCCCCTTATAATCTGCCAAAGTAACAGAGGTGAGACCTATTTTTCCCATGTGTATCTTCTCTTTTGCAAAAGACTGATCTCACAAAATATATATATATAAATCTCTGTCTTTGTAGTCACAAACAAAAGCAGACGGCAATACAGATTTGTTTAAAGTATAGCCATGTAAAAGGATGTTCCATAGAGAAATATAAAGGAGATTCCCAAGGCTCTGGCAGGCCATGAGATAGTCCCCATCTGCTCCTATATTGTGCAGGCAGCGCTGCTCTAAAGCAGTGGTTCTCAACCTTTTTAATGCTGCGACCCCCAACCGGTCGTAAGTCGAGGACTAAACCAGTCGTAAGTCAAGGACTAAACGGTCGTAAGTCGAGGACTTTCCCTGCCCGGGAGCGCCGCGCATGCGTGGTTCCGCCCCCTGCGCCGGCCGAGGGGTAGCTGGCAAACAGCAGAGACGGAGCAGGCCGACCACCAGCTGGCCCAGCCCAAGGGAGGTAAGGCACCCGCCGGAAAAGGGAAAAAAAAATGGCGGACAGCCTTGCTTGGCGACCCCCGTGAAATGGTCGATCGACCCCAAATGGGGTCACGACCCATAGGTTGAGAACCGCTGCTCTAAAGAGTTGTAAGTTGTATAAAACAAAAGTGCTAGTACTGAGAACATAAAGATTGGAGGCAAAATGTATTAGATGTTAAAAACAAGAATGAAAGAAAACCACCTTTGCCGCCAGGTGCCAGGGCAACCAAAACTGTTAGCCTCCTGACTTAACATCCCACCCCCTTCTTAGCCCAGCGTGGAAGAGCCACGTCTTCATGGTCGTCTGATGGCTACAATAGTAAGCCAAGTCAATTCTGAGACTGCTAACGAAAATGGAACAAACCCAGTTTCTTTTCTCAGTTCCCCGTCTCTTCCTCTTGTTTTCAAAAGACAAAATAGTTTTTCTCTCTTGCAGAAGGGAGGAGTTTGGGACAGCTAATTCAACCGTTTGTGTGATCTCTAGCCTTGTATCAGATAGCTTGGATGTCTGCTAAGATTTCGATGCTGCTGACTATCGGCAACTGTGGGGTTGAGGACTCTGATCATCCTCGGAAAAGACAATATTCTCCAAGTACTACGCAAGTGTTTAGATCAGGGGTAGTCAACCTTGGCTCTTTTATGACTCGTGGACTTCAATTCCCAGAATTCCTGAGCCAGCTTAGCTGGCTCAGGAATTCTGGGAGTTGAAGTCCACGAGTCATAAAAGAGCCAAGGTTGACTAATCCTGGTTTAGATGTTTTCTTTAGTTCAGGGAGCCTAAAGAACACTTTAATCTATAGCCCACTTGCTATAGATTAAGGGAGCTGAAACAATAATGCCGTAACTTTTTCCAGGGGAGGTGAAAAGTACCTCAGTAGCTAGGAAGGATTTTTATTCCTTTCGTAAAGATATTCATGCGCTCGACCGATTGAGCAGGGATGCGCAAAATGATTCACATACAACCAGTTGTCTGCGCGAAATACCCGGGTTGGAGTGGCTTGCCTCCAAACTGAAATAATGAAAATTTGGTCCAGATGGAGAATGAAATGTGGTTTTCTTCTGGTTGCAAATGGTTGTTCCAGGCAAACTTCTACAAGCCTGGCACAAAGACAGGGTTGAAGGTTTCCTTGGTGACAGCAAGCATTAGTGACATTAATGTGGATTGGGGAAGGGGGACAGCAAGACGACTGAAGGAAGGCAGGAAGACAACGGAAGTACTGGGAAGATTGACATGCTCGGAGTGATTGAGACCCTCAAGGAATAGGGACATAGGCCATGGCAGCAGTAATAGTGGCAGTCGTAGAAGGAAAGAGGAAGAGCAAAGACCAGCTATTATAATAATAATAATAATAATAATAATAATAATAATAATAATAATAATAATAATAATAATAATAATAATAATAATAATAATAATAATAATAATAAAGTTGGAAGGGACCTTGAAGGTCATCAAGTCCAACCCCCTGCTCAGGCAGGAAACTCTACACCATTTCGGATAAATGGCTGTCCAGTCTCTTCTTAAAAACTTCCAGTGTTGGCGCATTCACCGCTTTTGGAGGCAGGTTGTTCCACTGGTTAATTGTTCTAACTGTCAGGAAGTTTCTCCTTAGTTCTAGGTTGCTTCTCTCCTTGGTTAGTTTCCATTCGTTGCTTCTTGTCCTGCCTTCAGGCGCTTTGGAAAATAGCTTGACTCCCTCTTCTTTGTGGCAGCCCCTGAGATACTGGAACACTGCTATCATGTCCCCCCTCACCCTTCTCTTCATTAAACTAGACATACCCAATTCCATCAACCTTTCCTTACTCCTTACTCTTCCTGTGAAATCCCTTCAGGAACTCTAGTTTTTATTTTGGCTAAAGTCTAGAACAGCAGCAACCACTGGTTTTATTTCTGACTACTGAATGAAAACAATTGGACAGAACTTCTGATATGGAATGTGCTTGTTTCAGATTTAGAACAGAATGCATTTTCTGTTTTATGTGTGCCCCTACTACTGCGGTATGCCTTTTATGTTCATCAAAGCTTTTGAGTGTTCAGAACTCAAGCAGCTGCAACCGAGTATTATCACCAAATCTTTTACACATGATATATTTTAATTATTTAGGATATTATGTTTTCACTTGGCAATATATAAATACGTATGAAATCAACATTTCTTAGTCTATGATCTACGGGTAAAGTCAATTTGAATAATTCACATATAACCCACTAACCAGATCTTAACAGTTCCCAGTGAATCAACACCACACTGCTTTTGTGCCTGTTTCAGAATTTTCATCAAAACTAATCTGCACTGATAAATGTGTAAATTTCAAAACAGCTACTTTACATGTAGTTTCTCCCCATAGTAGCATAGATAGACTCTAGCATGTTGTTTGCCCACTTCCTGTTTGCTCACACTCAGTAGATAAGTCTGATAGTTTATCAGGCATAACACATGCACTTCTTGTTAATCAAAAGATCTATCAATATTTAAGGGCAGCTATGCTGTCTGCTGGGGGGGGGGATTTTTTGATTTTAGAGTGTTCAATATTCCTTTAATTTTTTTCAGATTTTTTATTTTTGGGTAAGCTATGTGCACATTTGTTTTATTGACTTTCTGTAAACAGGTGGCATTCTTCTGAAGAGAAAAGCTTTTGATCCAATGTATCATTTCCATTGGTGGAACAGGGAAGGAGGAACTTTACCAAATCTTCATTTTCCTTTGACCTCATTTTTTTTTTTTAGCTACAATTGAAAGGTTTAAATTTCAGCTATGGTGGTAGGATGAACACAAAATTGTGGTGTGCAATTAACATTAACATTTAAATGTGAGCAAACACCAATTCTGAGTTCATTATTTTAAAAAATGAAGCAAATATCACAGTTGTTTTATTTTAAATTTTAAAATTTGAAATCAAAAGTCTTGCTCATTTTGATTGTGGCAGAATCTGCATACTGTGAAAACTCTAACTTTAACTGGGTGAAACAATGCATCATGGAGCAATTTTTTTTTTCAACCAAGGAACCTCAAATGCCTAACTTACAGAATGCGTCCAAAATCCATGATTTTTGTAGAACTGATATTTGGCAAATTTTATAAAACATTTTATGACATAAAATTATCAGTAAGCATTTTATGACAAAATGTCAAAAAACGTTTCCTGTGGTCAACTCAGGTGTCTGATTTCTATGGAGTTCAACATGGACTACTTTCAACTCTGATTATCTCTCTGAATTTTTAAGAACTTTTCAAGTATATTACAAGTTCTACCATCGTTGAAGACATTGAGGAATCTGGCAATGAAATACCTCTGAAGCAGTGACCCGACAGGTCACATGGGTGGTTTAGGATATACAGATAAAGAAATACAGATTGGGCGAGACCTGGCTTAAAAACCATAACTGTGAGAGGGACCTTGGAATCCTAGTGGATGATCACTTGACTATGAGCCAGCAGTGTGCAGCAGCAGCCAAAAAAGCTAATACAATCCTGGGTTGCATATACAGAGGCATAGAATCAAGATCACATGAAGCACTAGTACCGCTTTACAAAGCCCTGCAGCCAATTTTGGTCACCATATCTCAAAAAAGAGAGTTTGGAAAAAATTCAGAGAAGAGCAACTAAGATGATCAAAGGTCTGGAGGCTAAAACATACGAAGAATGGCTGCGGGACTTGAGTTTGGCTAGTCTAAAGGAAAGAAGAAATAGGGGAGACATGATAGCAGTATTCCAGTATCTGAGGGGCTACTGCAAGGCAGAAGGGGTCAGGTTGTTCACCAGAGCACCAGAGGGAAGGACGAGAAACAATGGTTGGAAATTGATCAAAGGGAGAAGCAACCTGGAATTAAGGAGAAACTTCCTGACAGTGAGGACAATCAACCAGCTTACCCCCAGAAATCGTGGGCGCTCCATCACTGGAGATTTTTAAGAAAAGACTAGACAATCACCTGTCTGAGATGATGTAGGTTCTCCTGCTTGAGCAGGGAGCTGGACTAGAAGACCTCCAGGGTCCCTTCCAGCTTCTATTCTATTCTATTCTATTCTATTCTATTCTATTCTATTCTATTCTGTTCTGTTCTGTTCTGTTCTGTTCTAAACTGACCTCTGGCAAATATTGTAAACCTGTAAGTTAAAATAACAGTTAATACAAGATAAAAACCCACTTTAATGCTCACTGTTTAGTATAATATGATAGCCATCAATTTCTGATAATAAGTTTAATAACCACTTTCTATATTAATATAATGATACATGACTTGCATTAATCTACCACATAGCATCATGGGTCAATTGCACTGTTGATGTAAGTCACCATCAGATATAATAAGAAATTTTGGAATAACTGTATCATACAACATCCCAAAATAGGTTCTTCAATTGAACCTATTGCACAATTTAGCACCTAGAATTGTTCTGTGGGGTCTCTTTGGGGGTATCACATGTCTCCTAATTAAATGTTTTCTTTGTTGAAGCTGATATTCTTAAATAGTTTCTTTGTGATATACTTTTTCAATGCTTCAAAGATTTTGAAACCTCTCATCTCGAAAACACAACTTTGTAGTCTCTTACAACATTTATTTCAAACGGCATGTGTGGCAACATGAGCCACATAGAAATTGGAAGTTATGTATGCGTCTGGTGATTCCATTTCCCTCTGTTTTCCCAAGAATAATTCATGTTGAAACATGGTCCCCCATAATGGCCAATGTGACGCCCCAATTTACTCTTTGATAGGCCTCATAGCCTCCAGTTTTCTTATTCTGCAGCACCCAGTTGCTTCGGAATGAAAAGGGTGTTCTCCAATGTCATTTCAAAAATTGCCATTGTTGCATCAATGTAGAGCAAAACGCACACGTGCTTTGAATTGCATCTAAAATGCCACTCTCATCAGAAGCTACTGAATGCACGGAAAGAGGGAAAAGGGTAAAGACTTAGCTTTTGGATCTGTCTCTGACAACCATCATTGCAAGGAAATGTTTAATTAGGAACCGTTTTTTAGAAAACGAACCGTTCAAATTCCTTCATTGTTAGAGATGATGTCCAGAATAACAGAGTAATGTCTTGCTGGCTACAGACCTAGCACAATCTTTGTTTAACTTACCTTGCTATAAACTATCATCTCAGTGTGAAGTGTTTTGCCAAGTCCGTGGTGTGTGAAATTACATGACTGATAACTTCCAGATTTTCCTGGAGTGCAACCTCAAACTGCTCCACAAGGAAAATTCTATTCTGCTGGTCCAGTGCTAGGTTTTGGGTAATAAAAGCATTCTTCTAGTGGCAGTGAGCCTTCTGAGAACATTTTGTTGGTAAAGACCTTCTGATGCAATCTTCCCCTGAAACTGAAAATTGGGCTTCTTCTGCGTATTTGATGCCTTCTCATGGCTTCCAGATCTCTAGCCTAACTTTGTCCCATCCTATACAACAGAGGTCGCCGACCTTTTGGGCACCAGGGACCGGTTCTGTGGAGAAAGGGGGTGTGGTTTTGTGTGCGACCTGCATCCCACGGATGGGGCTTTGCTTGTTTGCACCAACCGGTTGCTGGCATGCTGCGGCCCAGTACTGGGCCACGGACCGGGGGTTGGGGACCCCTGCTATAGAATATTATGTGGATAGAATATTAGACCTGAAGAATTTGCAAAAAAAAAAAAAGCAACAACCTTCTAAAATTATGAGTATATAAGCCAGTGGTGGCGAACCTTTTAGAGACCGAGTGCCCAAACTGCAACCCAAAACCCACTTATGTATCGCCGGGTGCCAGGTTGGCATGGCTGTAGTGGTCATGGCAAACTGGGTGGGTGTGGCCAAGGTGGGCGTGGTCACCTTGATGTTGCTCATGGGGAGGGACGCCTGTGGGGGCTGGGCAGGATTGGGGAAGATCCAGGGGGGTCTCTGGCAGGTAGGGCGGTGGGCAGGAGGCTCGTCCTGCGGGGTGAGGTAAGGCAAGGTGAGGCAGGGTGGGGGTGCCATTGTCACAGGGCAAGGCGGGGCAGGGGCCGGGGCGGCTGCTGCCTGACACCATCGGCCCCCATACACAGAGGCCAGCGAGCCATGGGGGCCGACAGTGTCCGTCAGCAGCCACAGCCTGCCAGCCCCTCGACTGGCGCACTCTGGGGCTCCGCAGCCCGCCACCAGCAGTTCAGAGAAGCCGCCTCTGAGCTGGTCGGCTGGCCGACAGCTGAGGAGGCGATGCAGTGGGTCATGCCTGGGAAAAGAAGAGCATGCGAGGCCAGGAGGGATGGGATGGGGGAGAGGGAAACCAGCCATGCTGGGATGCATCCGGCCACGTGGGACCTCGTTGAGTTAGCGGGCGGCTGGTTGAAGAGGGACGGTTGCCATCTCCGGGGCATGGCGTGCATGCCCACAGAGAGGGCTCTGAGTGTCGCCTCCGGCACGCGTGCCATAGGTTCGCCACCACTGATATAAGCTTTAGTCTCCATTTGTTATCCTAAGGGGCATACTAGACAGCGTGGGAAGTCAGCCCCCCAGAAAAGGAAATATTAAAAGGGCAGAAAAATATATTTCCTCAAAAGGATTTTAAAAGCAGAAACCAACCCTGCCCCCAAGTCTCTCTGTCCCAAGCAGAAGCCAGCTCTGTACAAATGCAAATGTAAACCATCAGAAAGGCCCCAGCTAGGAGATCAAGAAGACAAAAACCTAAAATCTGTGTACCCCACCCAAACTCTAGGAGTCATTAGCCCCAGCACCAAGGAAGCAGGATATGACCTTTGGTCATAATAGGACTTACCCATCACCATCAGAATACCAGAAAGACTCAGGTCAGAATACGTGACACAGGAAATACAAAGCCACAACACAGGAACAGGAAGCAACTTCAAACAAAAAGCTTCAGAGGGTATAAAAACCTACTCCCCACATGTGCTCACCCCTTTTTTTCCTCTCCTCTTTCCTGCCAGAACCATCTTTCTGTCTGGCTCTTCAATAAACTGCAACCTTCTTTCTAAAGCAGTCGCCATGTTGTTTATTTATCCCCGGTTTGGATGCACCAGGATGAAGGCTTTTCCTTCAACAACAGATTCTCCGATGCAATAGCACCTAGACTTATATACTGCTTTATAGTGCTTTACAGCACTCTCTCGGTTTACAGAATCAGCATATTGTCCCCACTTTATGAGTCCTCCTTTTACTGATCTTTGAAGCTACGTCAAACTTCAGTCGATTAGGATCGAATTCCAGGCAGTGGGCAGAGTCTGCCTAACCACTGTGCAGTCGTAGCTGCCCAGGTCAACTGCATTCTGACTAGAAGGCTCAGTGTGAACATTTGTGTCTGAGGAGTGACTTTTGGCTTAGATAAAGCAGACTTCTTTCCCTTCTCTCTTTTTCTCAATGCCTTGCTCTTGGTACAATATTTTCATTTGCACAGTAATTATTGTGTGTGACCTATGGTGACTTGTCCACTTACCTGAAGAGACAAAGAAGCAGGCTGATGGGAAGGCTGGAATGTCTCCAGGACCTAACTGGTTCCCTCTATTATTTCCTCATCTGCTGTTGTGCAGCTGTCTCCTCCCATGAGGAGGCTATTCCTATTCATCAGAGCAGCTCCCTGGAGCTCTTCTGCTGCCTGGGGCATTCTGGAACTGAAATCTATAGATCTCAAAGTTGCCAAGATTGAGAAACACTAATCTAGAGGCCAGCAAATACATCTCCATAGCAGTAGACACAGTTTTCTTTACACCTGAGGCTGGGCTGCCTTGTTTCACCTCAAGGTTAAATCAACCTGAAGAAGGGATGATCACATAAGCTTAGATAATGCATCTCATATCTCTGAGAAGGATACTGTTGGAAGTAAAGTCTTCATCCTGGTTGATCCAAGCCGGGAATAAATAAGCAACATGGCGACTGCTTTGGGAAGATGGTTACAGTTTATTGAAGAAGCAGAAAGATGGTTCTTCAGGAAAGAACAGAGGAAAGAAGGGCCTGAGCACATGGGCAGTAGGTTTTTATACCCTCCGAAAGCCTTTGTTTGGAATAGTTTCCTGTTCCTATGGAACTTTGAACTGAGTCTGAGTGCTTTTCTAGGCCTTAGTATCTGTGGTTTAGTCCTATTATGTCCCAAAAGTCATATCCTGCTTCCCTGGGGCTGGGCTAATGACTCTTAAGAGTTTGGGTGAGGTATGCAGATTTTAAGTCTCTTTGTCTTTTTGAATTCTCTGGCTCCAACTTTCCGATGGTTTTACATTTGCATTTGTATAGGGCTTGCTACTGGTTGGGGGCAGAGAGATTTGGGGCCCGGGTTTGGTTTCTGCTTTTAAAAATCCTTTTGAGGAAAAATATATATTTTTCTGCCCTTTTAATATTTCCTTCTCTGGGGGGGCTCTGACTTCCCACAATACCAATAAATCACAAGCATGAAAATGCAGGAACACAGAGGTGACTCCAGAGACCAAGGCAAAATGAAGCCCTCAGTACATATCCACTGATTTTGGGGCTGAAGACACAAATATATAACCTGGTGTGTTTCAGATCCACTTACTGGATTTTGGATTTCATGCTTTTGCCAACCATTCAGATTTGCATATTCCCTCATCGTAAATATGGGGAAAAGGGACACATGGGTGAACTTGAAGGGATTCGCCATCCAGCTCTTAACTGTCCCTCTTCCATCAGAAGTGCATTCCAGTCCATTAACCCAGCACAATAACTATATTCAAATGGGACACAAGGGGGAGGAAGGCTTAAACCAGACATGTCCAAAGTCCGGCCCGCGGGCCATTTGCGGCCCGCGGCCCGGTTTAATCCGGCCCTCGAGCAGCCCTCCCTGCTCTATATAAATGCGGCCCTCCCACGGCCCTCCGGCAAGTCCCATGAGAGAGAGAGAGAGAGAGAGAGAGAGAGAGAGAGAGAGGCACTTGCACTTCTGTCTGTCTGTCTGTCTGTCTGTCTGTCTGTCTGTCTGTCTCTCTCTCTCTCTCTCTCTCTCATGGGACTTGCCCCCTCGCAGGGCTCCTCATTGGCCCTGCGCCCTGTTACCCCACCCCCAGCCGCAAGCCACCATCCGCCCTGTGGTTATAAGTGTCCCGGCAGTTGGGACCCGCCCCTCCCGGAAGTCAATCAATCCTTGGCGGTTCTCCGTCCGGCCGCGGCTTTCCCCGGCC